>NC_031495.1:18223499-18363548 GCF_000237925.1 Schistosoma mansoni
TGGGATATATAATTGTAGAATCTGATGAGAAATTATTGAAAAGAAGATGCGCACTGCTGAGGAGTCTTTAATAGGACGAAACGGCCGTCCAGTACTTCCAGGTTTTCGATGGTGGTCTAGCTTCAACTGACTCATGATTTCAACTGTGAAAATAATAATAATGACTGATAAAATGTATAGATAAGTTTAGGATATAAAAATGAACATTAATCAAATTAATATCACATTTTATAAAATTGATTATTAACAAGTTGACCCTGAGTTGGCCAGGGTAAAAGGAGCGGCTGGACATATTTCTTTTAGATGCAAAGCTCTGGCTTTTTGATCCGAATATGAATTATTAATTTGGATTTTCTAATTGTAAAACTTGATGAGAAATTATTGAAAAGAATATTCTTCATTCATATAACTATGTTTTAATATGATGGGAATTTTTCAGCGATTAAAATTCATTGTATTGAAAAATATTAAATTTGAATTAATATTATTTAGTCTTAGCAACAATATATCGAATTTTATTTTAACTATTAATGTCGATTATTTCTTATTTGATTGATATTCAAGATAATAAGAAATGATTTTCAAAAAATTTCAAATATTCTTATTGAATTTTAAATATTGATCATGTGATGATATTTAAATATTTTCAATCTTCTGTATATTCATCAATTTTATCGATCCAATAATTGATTTATTAAAAGAATGAACTATAATATATTTTTTAAAAAGTTAGATACTAACTAACCATTATAATCTAGTTTAGACTATTTATATGATTTGGAAAATTAGACAATTCATAGGTTATCAAAAATGAATATTATATTAAACAATTATAAATAACTTACATTTTATGAAATGAGAGTAATTCAAACCAATTCCCAAGTAATTTCTGTTTTAATTGAGTAAATGGAATCTGTGTAATACCAACTGATTTTTTATAGTCAAGTTCTTTATTCAACATGACCTTCTAAATTATTAAATAATACAAATGGTATATGTGAAAAAAACGAAGACAAAAATTTTTGTGTAAATGGTTGAAATAAGCAGGAAGAAAAACATTTTTAACAGTATTATATCAAAAACGGAGTACAACAAACGTCAGCACATGAATCCAGGTACATTCAACTGATGGACTCCAAATGGGACGAAGTATGCTCTTTAGATTCTACTTCTAACCGCTATTCCAATACATTCAAATTTGATGAAAAAGGTTATAGTGAAGCGGTTCCCTCAGGAGGCACATATACGACCATAAACTGATCAGTTTCAGTTAAAGTATAATTATAAAGAACAGTAATGAAAACATCATTATTATTTATTTATTATTATTATTTAAACACATAAATATTGGCACAAAAAGCACCAGATAAATATGCGCCTCACAAATCCCATTTGATTTGTGTGAGGGCTGAGATACTGCCCAGGTGCCCAGACTGAAGCAGGTGGTTTTCCTAGGGGGCCACACCCCGAGCCTTTGACCTAAGGGTTTGATCCACAAGGCAGTGGAGCATCGTGAGGAGATGCAGTCCCATGGTAGCCGGTGACCAACAATAGGTTCATACGCCATTTGTTCCATCAGGATCCTGGAGCCCATGTGCACCATTGGTTGGGAATCAGGGTTTTCCAACTCCCCTAGGTGGACCCTCCATGTTCACCAACCCGGTTAAAGCGCCGGACATTCGCTCTTCGTCCTCTCAGTTTTGTAAACAACACCCCCGCCACCAGAAGGCAGTGAATAGGACTTCTCTGGCAGAGGCTATATATTCGCGTGGCCATGTGAGAGCATTTCGAGAGGGAGAGCGGACTCTCCCCACTCTCAGCTGTACCAGGGCATTTGGGGGCAATGAAAACATCAACTTGCTAGTAAAACGTTTTAGATTTTCTCGAAATTTTAGTGGTTAACTGACTTATCTTACCACTCTCATCTATTTAGACGTATTTTATTCTTTAACAAGGGTGTCTGCTTTTTTTAAATAATGTTATTAAGTTTATTTGCTAAACGTAGAAATAGGATATTTCAATTTATCACTTTTCACACAATTGCTTAATTTTACCTCATACTTCTGCTAATTGATTTGTAATGGTTGGATGAAAACTGTTTTTAAGGTTTAATAACTTTTGGTCTGTTAATAGATCTTCCCATTGATTAAACAGTTATTCCAAAAACAGTAAAAACAAATATCATAATAAAAACCACCAGTTCATCTTTGGAGGATTATTGACAAACTCTAGCAATCACTAGAGATTAGTTATTTTCAGATGACTGTTGATGACCTCACTGATTTTTAATCAGAATAACTCATTAAAAATCTGACTATTGAATATAAAAATATATTTACTTACATCATAAACATCTTGTAATAAATTGATATACTTATTTTCTGTATCCAATAATTCTGTCCAAACTAGCTGATATGTAATGTTCATGGTCATGAGTAATCATATATTGATATAATATTTATCAATTCAAATATTATTAAATATTCAAGTATCAGTGATACATTTCTATTCTTTATTGTAAAATGTAGATAGTTTGTTTTCTCCTCAAAAAAAAAAGAACAGGAAACAAATGAATATTAAAATTCAACAGAAACCATAAAGAATATTTAGTCAGTTCATTTGAATCAAACACATTAAAAAATAATGTTATCACTATACTTTAAATGAATTTAAATTCTAAGAACTTCATCTAATATACAATCAATATCGGATTAATGTGTTATATAGAAAAAAGTTGAAGTATTAACTGTATTAAATTAACCATTGGTTCTTTAGCTTTCATAATAGTATGAAGTACTTGGTACAATAACAAATAAGCTTATATATATATATATATACATCCAGCTTCAGTAATACAGTTGTGTTGACTAATATCTAGAACATTTGAAATATAGTAAGAACTATTATCGTTAAGATCAATGAAATAACCTGAAAGAAAACAAAACACTTACTAGTAAGTGTTTTATATCTCAATTCATATTTCATATGTTCACATAATACATGTTAACTAATATTATATAAATATATATATCTTTTTAAGTGTTTATAATTTCATCAGTGTGAATATATACTCATTGTATTAGAGAATTCAAACTGAGAATAAACTCATTATATATATTACAGTTTTAATGATTCCCATACTGAATTCTATTCATTTATCTGATTAGAAATTATTATATAATCGTAAATGTATGAATTGAGTATTTTACATTAGATAAGTTATGTTACTTTTGGTGTTATACTTCAACATAAATAATCTTCAGAGTAAATATTATTTATATATATGATTGTTAACTAATCTATTACGTTTAACACAAATTCATGTACCATCATGAAGTATATATATATATTAATACTGGAGGACCTTAAATTCGGTAACTCCTTAGTTTGTGTGTTGAAATGCTTTTAAGGAACCGTGAAATAATAATTGTTACTCATCGCTTTCACACTTTAGCTTGTTAATTGTTGAATGATTATCAGTTTTAGATGAAATTCATTTTCGAGTCTTTTAAAATCTAACGATAATGAAATTGTTCCAGATAAAAAGTTTTCATTTTTATTTGAGCTACTGATTGTTGATTTAGTAGATATAAATGTTTATACAAAAAGGCAGATACTCTAAACAACTTTCGAAGTTGGTATGAAAGATCAACTTGTAAGTTCAAGTAATCTTCTAACCATATAGCATTAAATCGTGAAAAAGATTATTTTACTACCAAATACTTAAACTGATACTTGATCGACTGATAATGCTGATACTGTAGGTAATAAAATATTTTGAGTTTTTCAATTCGTGAACTAGTTTTAAAGCAAATTATTGACTAGCTGAAAGTTTTAATGAAAAATCTGATGTAAAAAAAATCGCGAATAGGTCCATATTGTAGAAAGCTTCTTTTAAAGTTTAGGTCTTCGAGATTACAGCCTAATGATCCATAAACTGACTAATTTGTTTTTGTTTCATATAACGTGGTTTTCATCAATTTCGTGGAAGCTTCAATAATTTCTTTGGCATTCATAGAAAATAGTAAATAATCAAGTATTATATTCTCTGGCTTCATATAGCTTTTAACACGCTAAAGTTTTCATTAGTAGGCTCGAGTAAGTTTCAAATAGAAAGAAGAAGAATACCTCTACTAAAGATAGACACTGTTCAAGATGTCTGGCCGTTAAAACTGAGTAAATCAATTAAAATTTACTGAACAGAACTGTTAATTCTTTACGAATAAGCTCTCTACTGAATGCGAGAAAATCAGGTCAGCTAACAATAAAGGAAAATGCAGAAAAAAGTATTGAATAAAATCCCAGTATATAATTAATTTGAAATCCAACCACAGAAAAACGTTGTTATAAAATTGCTGAAAGATAAACAGATATATGTAATGTATGCCACTAGATTACAGAATAACAGTTTTGTTTTAATTTGGGTTCCTTTAGAAGGGCACAATCATAATTGTATCCTAAAATAAGTTCAAAAGATCCAAGTTCTCGAAGTGACCAAGAATTTGTTTTATCCGCCTGTGTGAAAATAACTTCCTACAACAAAAATCCATGTATAATTTCCATTTAACTTCACCAATCAAAAAGTATATGGGCTTCAAAATTTTTCTTGTCACGCTTTAAATTACTTATTATTTAAGAAAAATGGTACATAATTTTCACATCTTATTAGGCTCTTTTCTTTTTAATTTTGCCATTGAAAATTACCATAATGTATTTGTTCAGCTCAATAGTACAAGCATATTTTACTCTATTGAGTTCCAAACTTTAAACAAGCTTATGGTGGATTAATAAATTTCTATAAACTTATATATGGGACTGGTGTTTGATCGATTGAATATTTCATTTTTGAGTTGTTTAATCACCCCGGATATATATTTTGATAATGAGAAATCATACAATGGAATCAGATTGACACTTCATCTGATATCTTCCAAACAGGGTCAAATGTTCATAAAACAAAAAATTCGATTCAATAAATCAACTTTGCTGTTTATTTTTATTAGTTTTTATCAATATAATAATAAAGTGACACGGCATGAAATTCTACGAAGCCCATTCATCTGCTTAGGACATAATTTTTCTGTTTGTAGTTTGTTAAATGGATAGTTGTTGTGAAAGAAAAACAATCTAGAATGTTTTCCGAATGAAAATGCCCAAAAGCTACTGTATATTACATATTTTCTATTAAGACCTTCCTGTAAAATACTGTCATTATTCTGAGAGATTCATAATTAATGAACAGTTTTGGGCTATTATCTTAAAGATTATTTGTTTCTTCTGTTTCACAATGTAAACCTTGTCGTTATATAGGACTATTGATAATCGTTAGAAAAGTAAGTCCAAAATCTGTTGAATAGTATAACCTTTTTACTAGTTAAAAGAGTGCTATTGTCATATATTTAAGCTACAAAATCAAGAAGTCAATGAATTCATAATATCAGGTATTGATTTATTCAATAATGAATTCACTAATCTACAGAGAAATAATATTCATTGTCATTCTGATTTGAATATATCAGTAAACTTGTATGAACTGAGTACAGTATTTTAGAAATGAACAGTGAGAAACATCAAAGTTAACTTTAGTAATTGATCATCAAATTCAGTCACATAGTGACGACAGTTTCATTTATTTACGTCTTCATGATAAAACATTCAATCCTAAACTATTAGATATCGAGTTTGAATCATGCTATACCTATATCTGCTTGAGTAACCGGTAATGACCTGGCCTTTATGCAAAGCGCGAGTCCAGTCCGAGTAAATCAATACTTGCTTCGTAAATAAGTTATTGCAAGCTATAGTATGTAAAACTAAAATCACTTATTGGTAATGGAAGAATTTCCTTTTCAACACTGTATAATTCTGTCATCACAGAATTGCATTAAGTAGATACCTATTAAACTAAGGGAACTCCAGGATATGATCAAGGTTATTAGTGGCCTTAAGGTTGATGACAATCACAAATCTTTTTGAACACCATCATGAAACTATATGATGATCTGCTTGTCACCAACTTCAGTAAAAATTCCGTGTACTTTCAAGTTGATTATTTCCAAATCACATAATGAAACAAATTTCCTTAATGGATTAAAACTGGTGAAACAATGCAAATATATGAAACTGATAACCTACACATGAGTCTTTCTAAAGGAAGAAAAGAATTCTGAAGTAAAAATAAACGATGATTTGGAATTTATGTCAAGAAGAAAGTTTCCTATGAATCTCGATTTCAAAGGCTGAAGTTATCGTATGTTTATGAAAATCATCTGCACGGGTAGTTTTTACGAAATTGCATCCAAAATATTGTCTGTTTCAAATTTAGAATACATCATCTATTATTATATGTATAAAATACAGATTGGTTTTTATTGATTATTTGTTCTGTGCTCCATAATTATGATTATATTGCAAAGATGTTTACGTCAGAGTTTGGCAGATATATTATGTGCTTACTGAAGACACAAAAACAGTAAATGTTGGTTTCAATCCCCAACACGATATCCTACCTAGCTTTTCTTTGCTGAATTTTATTTGGATAGAATGACTGAGACAACCCTTACAAAACTGTATGCTATATGTGTAGCCCAGTAAAATGTTTGTCAACTTCGTGAATGTTCAAGATTTTTTTTCAGGGCAGTAGTACACAAGCTTAACCACTTGCCCAATAAAGTTCGAAAAGATAATAAGATTTCCTGAAAAACCAATTGTACGGAGTTTTATAAAATTATGTCTTTGAGCCTAACTTCCATAATGAGTTATTATGAAAATTCAAGAAGTTCTTATATTTGATCGATTGTAAGTGCTAATGGAAAATAACGATGGAATTCTGTTTCCTTGTCACACAGGTAAATTACACCAAGCATTGACGTTCCTAAGATATTTTGCCAACAGTGAAATATTGCATTTAGTTCGACATAAAGCTTATGGATCTTGAACGCCTATGTCTCCTTCCGTTCAGTCAATACTGCCATCGTAATAATTTTCGTATAAGATGGTAATGTTACGTGAATAGTATTTAGGTTTAGGGACATGTAGAAAAACAACACTGACAGTCGTTTAATCTAATGAGTAATAGTGCTGACTTTGAATGACAAGATATACTTCAGGTATGCTAAACAGGTAATACTAAATAAAGATAGGGGCAGGTGAAGAGAGAGGATATATTCAAGTTATCACATGATTTGAGGAATTGACGAACAGTTGAGTTATGCTGAATAACTATAAATAATAACTCTATGATTATCAATTCAAAGGATCGAGGTGGGGCAAAAAATCAAAGTCACTCGCATTGCTATTGTATTTATTATTTATTATATATGAACAATACAAGTATAAGGGAAAAAGGATTACCATAAATGCACTTCAAGCAGTTGTCCTGTTCGTTTTTTAGAATATGTTCACGTTAAAGCCTACTAATCTGTGCTTGTGAACATTTCACATAACTCATCCATTAAAAATCACATAACTGTACTGAATTGTTTGTTTTAAATTGCATATGAAGTACTTAATGATTTATTTCATCTTCATTTGTCTAGATTAAAGTAACTTTTGCATAAACTTCAACAATTAGAACGCTTTTCTCGCATTTTTGTTATTATTAGTGAACAGTGCTACCCTTTTTATTTAACATTTTCATATTCCTCATAATGTTAGCTTGAAAATGGAAAAGACTTATTGAGCAAATTGTATTGTATTTAAATAATATTTTTAAACGAAAAACTGCTAAAAATATTTAGAATAGGATTATGATTCCATTCAATTAGCTGGATAACCAATATAGACCAAGCGAAATTAAATTAGGATATTTTTCCGTTTTGGAACTTCTCTATTGTGGATAACTTCGATTCCACGGGTAATCGAAATAAACACCACAAGGTTTTGAAGTGATATTACACCACTCAATAATCAAGTTGGAATTAAAAGGTCAACACTTTATTTTCAGTGGATTTGCAATTTACCGCTGTTTACTTTTAACAATCATAGGTAACGTTCGTTACTCTATTCTTAAGTACCTCGAGAAATCACTATTTTGTATTAGAAAATCAGGATTATTATTTACAAATGCTGTCTGTTCTCATAGATTTTTACTGTATCAAAATAATTATAGTTGATAGCCGACAAAACCGTTCATTTATATCGCAATCATAAGATTGTGAATCAATGCCTGGTCACTTGATCAACTGAGTCCTCCTATAGCGTAGTACTCTATATTTCTTTTTCTAAAAATTGATAACCATTTTTCTATATTTATGTAATATCTATAACTCCGCCTGCAGCTCCTCCGGGGGCTACTGCCGGTCCCAAGCCCGAGTAAAGGAGGAGGGTTGGGCATGCGGTTAGCGACCCCATCCCGTAGAAAACCAACTCCCTAAAAAAACGCCAACCAGAAAAGTAATGTAATGTCTATATGTTTATGAGAATATAATTTGATAAGGAACTTATAATAATGACGAAAAGTATATTTAATCAATTCCTTCTGTATTTTGATTACGTTCAAACATCAATTTCTATAAATACTGTAAGTAGCGCTATTAGAATAAAGTGTATCTCGTTGTGAACAAGCGTTGGGTTATTTAATTACTGTGTTATATGACATCGCTTAAACACTCTATCGATGATAAAGTATTCAACAATTGATCTGTTGACATGAATTCTGCATTCTTGTGTACAGCTAATCTGTTCCATGCTAGTCTAACAACTAAGCGTATTACAATACAAACAATTCATTTTAGTGTCCCCTCTTGATGTTCACTATTTCATTAGGATCATTTTCATGTTAGTAAAAGACGATTTTGTGATAATTTATGATACAAAGGCGAGAAAAAACAACCTAGAATCACTGCACACATAGTCAATTTTTAGAAAATTGTATTAATTTAATTACCACTTTACAGAAGCGCTAATTGTATATTAACAATAATCTCAATAAAGATGATTATCATCTGGAAAGTAAAATTAATTTATCACTCAGAAAATTGTGCAATGAGAAAAAAATAATTAAAAGATTTCAAAAAGGAGATAATAGAACAATATGAATGTCAGGTGATAGTAAATTATCAAACAGGTTGAACAATGAGGACAATATTTTACAGTGACAAGTAATATTTGAAGGTAATCCCATTTACTAATTTTGTTGGAAGTTATGAGGGGGAGCTGCGAAGTACTTCAAAAGCCAGTTAATTTTTTTTTGTTTTCGAGTTCTTTGAGATAAATGGTTTAATTAATTAGATTTTATTTCTATTCCGCAAAACATTATCAGCGCTTAGTTCATGTAGAAGTGAACTTTTTAATTATTCCACGAGACTTAAATAAGTTGATTTTGGCAGTCTTGTTTGTGGTTTATTGTCCTCATACATTTCTCCTATCTTTCTATTCTAGTTAAATGTTTTGTACTGATGACTTCTGATCACGTTATTGATTACACTTTTTCAAATAGGTTGATAAACCAGATCTAATTGGATGATGGCCACTTTTACGCGTATCGTTCAAACTAATCACATTGCGGTCAATACATTAAAAGAGCAAAATTCACGAGAAAGAGGGAAGATGATTGAAACAAATATGAGATGGATAGACTGTTAATAAATAAATAATGATATATGTGTAATTTCCAAATCAGTGAGAAGTAAAACATCAAGGTTAAACTCTTCAATACAGACGTTAGAACTTGAAGAACTACTACAACCATCATCAAAAAAGTATAAGTAGTTATAAACAATTTTCTTCGTAAGATACTGAATGTCCGTTGACCGGATACCATCAACCACAACCTACTTCGGGAAAGAACAAACTAACCTCCAGGTCAAGAGGGAATTCAGAAAAGACGTTGGAGATGGTAGAAAATACATTACTGAAATTATCTGACTGTATCACAAGGCGAACACTGACTTGAGATTCTGAAGGGTAAAGACCAAAGAACACATTATGTTGGGAATTGGAAGCAGATATCAAATGAATGAATAGCAATTGGAAAGAATAGACCAGAATAGAGAATCCCGGTGAGCAGCCTATGCTCCTCTGAGAGCGGTAACAGGTGTAAGTAAGTAGGTAAGAGAAATAAAATCTCACTTTACAAGAAACAAATTACGTGAAAAAATGACAAGTAATGAAATGTTATTAAACTTAAAATTTAAGAAATGTATGTAACTACCTAATAGTAACTGATTTCAGTTCTGCTATTCAGTGATTTACATATGAGTTTGTGATTAAAAACGCCTTCCAACTGTACCTCGAAAAAATTAAATTGATCTTCACGTATTACATAAATAAAATATTGAAGATGAAAAATGACAAACCATTTCCTAGCGATAAATTTTATTCTTTTTTTTGGAAAATAAATTGATGTTCTAATCCATTAATTTTGTCAAATATCTACTAGGTGTTCAAATAAATAACTATAGCTAAAGTAACACATACAATTTTAAAGTTTGTCAAATTTTCTCTTGAAGTTTAAGAATAATGAAAAGTTAATAAACATTAGAAATTTGAAAAATATTTAACACCAAGTTAATAAATGTATTTCAAAGATTCAGGATTTTCTGGTTTTTGAAATAATTAGTCCCTTTGATAAATTTCGATAATGCAATGAGAAGACAAAGTTTAATCATAATTATGTGATATATTTGCGCAATATATTTCGAACAATCTGACCACACATGTACTTGTTAAGACATTTTTATATGAAAGAGAAGATGGTTCCATCCAACATACTATATATAGAAAGTCGACATGGACGGGGCAATATCTTAATTTCCATAGTCACTGCCCAATTCATTACAAACGTGGTTTAATAAAGGGCTTATTCAATAGAATTATTCGTATTTGCACTAGAGATACTATTGAAGTAGAAACGAAGCTCTTAACTGATACGTTAATGAATAATGATTATTCATTAAAGTTCATAAACCGCTGGAAGGGTTGCAATATAATTAGACCTGTGACGCTTCTGGCACCCAAAAAGCGAGTTTATATTAAGTTACCATTTAGGAGTGATTCAAATAGTCTCATGTTGAGACGGAGACTTGTCATTATTGAAAAGACAAGGTCGATGTTTCACCAAAAACCTAGACAGAACATAAGCGATTGTGTCACATCCCATTGTGTATATCAATTTACATGTATGTGCGGAAACACGTACATAGGGAGGAGCAATCATGATCTACAATTAAGGGTAGCGGAACACATACCTAAATGGTTGCACAAACAAATGAATTCCAATGGTCAAATAAGATCACAGGATAGACAAACATCTTCCTCCATTGTGAAACATTTAGTTGGAACTGGTCATAAGATTGATATCAAGTCAGTGTTTATAGTGTTTTACAAAAGCCTTCAAGGACGTATACTAAGGTTTATTGAAGCCTTGGCTATCTGGAAATCGAAACCCCCTTTATGTGTTCGAAAACAATTTGTTCTTACCCTTAACCTACCCTGGTAATGCTGATTTATTATCCAGAGTAGTCATCACATTGTTTTTGTGTACTTTATTTATTTTCTTTCTTTGTCACGGCTTACCTTAACCTGTCTAGTTGACCTTTTAATTTTCATATAAAAATGTCTTGACAAGTATATGTGTGATCAGGTTGTTCGAAATGTATTGCGCAATTATATTACATAATTCTGATAAACTTCGTCTTCTCATGACATTTTCTGGTTTTTATTTTCTATAAAACTATTGGTTGTATTAGAAGCAGATGCTGTGTGTGTTTATGCGATGAAAATGTTGATTAAAATAAACATAATTTTAACGTTAATGAAATGTAATAATCATTTATAAGCTAAGTTGATTTATAGCTTAACAGTTGATTATTCGAGACAAAATATTTATGACCAAAATTAATAAATGATACTTTTTTATTTCTTCCTAGTTAGAAATTGATAATTAACATCCATCAGATTGATTTGTTGGAAATATTGGTATAGATGAAGGGTTCTCTAAACTTGTCATAATTCATTGGGACTATCACCAAATTCCAAAGGATGAGATAATCGCCCAACTGATTACAGACATTTAAATAAACCTATATATGGAACAAAGATTTACTCATAAAGCTGTTTCAAATTAATAAATTTTCGAGCAGATTTTTTCAAAAGCAAGGGGCAGTAAGGTATGTTGATTAAGCGGGAGGTCATCAATTTATTTGTCATTGGAATCAGTGATACGAATGAACTAATAACGACAGTATTCCTTATTCGTCTCTTTCGTTAAAATTCAACCATTATCAACAGAACCTTTCGTAAATGCTAGTAGTTACTCTTTCTCATTGATAGTTTGCAGGTATCCTAAACAAGTTTTTATCCATTAAACTATCCCTTGAGTAAGCATAATTTCCTTTCAGGAAATAGGTTCAAACAACTGGATCGCTGTACGTTAACTTTCAAAGGAAATAGACTAAATTTGACACAACTCATAAGATAGACGTTTTATCTATTAGCGACTGACATCATTTTATCAAAACAGATGGTGGTAGACTCATAAACCTTAATATCTAGTTGTAAAAGTTCATGTTTACCTCGAAACTAAACAACTTCTTCACAAAGATGTTTCGGGATTTCTATCAAGCAAATGCTGAGTCCTATGGACAAGAAGAATCGAGAAATCAACTACTTGTCTGAGTGTGATGTAGCAGCCCCATTGGACAACACCGCCAATAGCAACAACATCCGCCAGTTAATATTAAACATGGAATTTTTTTCGAAACACTATGTTGTACCAAAAAGGAGTAAACCATCTAGTGTATTTTTGGTTACGAAGATGTCGCATTCATTATTCTGTTGTCGCACCTTTCAAGTTGTTTAGGGTTCAAAGTTTGTACTACAGTGGGAGTTCTAGAAGTCGGAAAGAAATTTAGTATTGCAAATATTTGATATTCAGCTTTAATTAGTGTAAAAGAGACATATTTTCCAGTAGTAGCGGTGATAGTAGTATGCTCACGACTATTAACAATCGATAGACTTGACAAACAATAAAGCTTTGGAAAAAAACAGGATCAAATAAAGTATTAAAAGAAACTGATATTTAAAAGGGTAGGAGAGACAGAAGGAGAAAAACATCGTAAAATGCTGATATAGGAAATGGGTATAGAAAGAAATTAAGCTGAAATGATTGTAAATAAAGAACATAAATAATAAAGTTGTTCACAGTAAAAAAAAGTTTACAAACATACAAATTAGGTTTGATATATGCACTACTAAACTGTGTATTCATTTGTAAATACAAAACGGAATAGATAACTAATAAAAGCAAACATAAATAAAAAGGAAAAACGAAGAGAGAATGTGGCTGAACTTGTTAACCTGACCAGTCTTTTGGTTCATGATATGGTCCCCAACCATGAAAACACTGTCGAAATAAATGTGGTTCAGCATTTTTCACTGTAAGCTTAAGTTGTCTTGGTCGGTCCGGTTGCATCTGACGTAAATGACTTTGATAAAGTTTAGCAGCTTGTAAAGATAATTTCTGTTCAACATCTGATGTACGTTTACTCCACCAAAGGTATATCTAATGAATGTCATTGACAAATAGAGGAAAGGAAGGAAATAAGAGGAAATCAAAATAAATGAGAATAAATTCAGCAAATCGAAAATTTTGTATCAACTAAGTCAGTGGTCATTAGAAGTCTCAGGTCAGAAACCTGATTCACCAACTTTGGTTTAGAGAAACGGATAGTATCATAAGTCCTAACAATTAGAGTGTGGCTCACGTTCAAGAAACTGATGAATCAGTTATCTTTCTTCTCCCTACTTTTTTATAGCTAGAGTTGAGTAACAAGTGTCGAGGAAACAAGATGCGAACACTACCAATTCTATAAATCTTGTCTATATGCTTAGGTAATGGCTCAGTGTAATTATCAGTAATAAAAGCACATAAATTATTATTTATCAATTGACTAAAAACTCCGTCTGTAGCTCTTCTAGAGTTACGGCCGGTTCCAAGCCCGGGTAAAGGAGGAGGGTTGGGCATGGGGTCAGCAACCCCATCCCGTAGAAGACTAACTCGCTAGAAAAACGCTAACCAGAAAAAATAACTCAAACCATCTAAACTCTGACCTCCGAGTTGAAGGAAGAATTATGACTCCTCAGGATGAAAGCCGAGATTTTTCGGAAGTCACGAGGCCGATGCCCCTTCTAACAACCAGAGCAACAATCTTTCTAGGTACATGGAACGTTCGGACAATGTGAGAGACCGAGAAGACCAGTCAAATAGCAATGAAAATGAGAAGATACAAATTGGCAGTACTCGGAATCAGCGAAACTCATTGAACCTAAGCTGAACAGCAAAGGTTCGATACGGGAGAGATGCTGCTGTACTCCCGTCACGAAGAGGAAAATACTCCACACACTCAGGGAGTTGCTCTAATGCTGTCCAGAGAAGCACGAAATGCACTTGTAGAATGGGAATCTCACAGATCCAGAACTACCAAAGTATCATTCAAAACAAAGAAGGAGGGGATCACAATGAATCTCTTCCCATGTTATGCACCCACCAATGATAGCAACGACGACATTAAAAATAAGTTCTACTCGAGGCTGCAATCAATCATAGCCAAGTGCTCAAGAAAGAACCTCACCATCCTGATGGGAGATCTAAACGATAAAGTCGGAGTGGACAACACAGGAATTGAAGACATGATGGGACGACATCGACTGGGAGAGAGAAATGAAAATAGGGAGAGATCTGCAAATATATGTGCTTTCGACATATTGGTTATAGGTGGTACAATATTTCCACACAAACGCATACACAAAGCTACATGGATCTCACCGGACCACACCACAGAGAACCAGATAGATCATATTCGTATCAACAAAAAATTCAGAGGGATAATAGAAGATGTGAACATCAGGAGAGGAGATGACACAGCTTCAGATCATCACCAACTGGTGGTTGCCAAGATGAAACTGAAGCTAAAGAAACACTGGACAACTGGGGAAAAGGCATTACAAAGGTTCAATACAATCTTCAACATTATCTGGAACTCATACGACGGGCTAAAGCGAAAGGTCACGCACGGATGACAGCTGACAGATGCATTTCCAGCAAGGACAGGAGTCAAACAAGGCTGTCTACTCTCCCCCTTCCTCTTTCTTCTGATGATTAACTGGATTATGAAAACCTCGACATCCGATGTGATCCACGGGATACGATGGATATCTCAGAATAAATTAGACGATTTACACTTCGCAGATGACCTGGCCGTTCTATCCCATACACAGTAAAAAATACAGAGGAAGACAACCAGCTTAGTAGCAGCCTTTGCATCAGTTGGCTTCAACATACGCAAGTGGAAAACCAAGATCCCCAAATACAACACAGAGAACACCAACCCAATCACACCTGACGGAGAAGTTCTGGAAGAGGTGGAAACTTTCATGTACCTGGGAGGCACTATCAATGAAAAAGGAGGATCTGCTGCGACTGGCAAAGTCTAGACAACATATTCCTACAATTGAAGAACATATGGAACTCAAAAATAACTATCGAATGATTTCAAAGTGAGAATCCTCAATAACAACGTCAAGACAGTTCTACTGTACGGAGCTGAAACTTGAGGAACTACTACGACCGCCATCGAAAATGTACAACTATTTAAAAAAATTACGTTCGCAGGATAGTGAATGTCCATTGACTGGATACCATCAGCAACAGTTTACTGTGGGAGGGAAATTAGGAAAAGACGTTGGAAGTGGATCGGACACATATTGAGGAAATCATCAAACTACATCATGAGGCAAGCCCTAACTTCGAATCCTGTAGTGAAACGAAAAAGAAGGCCAAAGGTCACACTGCGTTGGGAAATGAAAGCACATATGAAAAGGATGAATAACAACTGGAAAGGAGTGACCAGGGCAGGGTTGGATGGAGAATGCTGGTGGGCGGCCTATGCTCCTCCACGAGGGGTAACAAGCGTAAGTAAGTGAAAAAATATTAATAAAGGTTTCCTTCATAAAAAACCTTCACTGCATATCAAACTGACACTTTACGATTCGTCTAAATTTAACGAATCGAAAATATCTTTAACTTAATGACTCTAAATCAAATCAACATTTGATAGTAAGGAGAGTGAAGGCACTGAAGAAAAGTGACCGGAAATTAAAAGCTTTGACAGATAACATGGTATTTAAAATATTATTATTGCCGATTATTTCAAGCTTTACACCATCTTAATACCGTGTTATTCTTGAACATAATCTCATAAAGAGAAAAAAAGTCAATAAATTATTTTAATAGTTGTATTCATGAGTCGATGTAAGCTAGACCACCAATGAAAACCTGGAAGCACGGGACGGCTGTTTCGTCCTAGTATGGGACAACTCAGCAACTATTAAAATCATCACAATCTCCACTAAACCCCATTCTAGTAAATTATTTCACTGACAATTAACTTACAATAAGTTACAAATATTGAGAACTTCAATAATTTAATTCTCCGTTGTGAGGTTATAGGTGCACATTGCAAAGTAGTCTTACACTAAAACGAAAAGGCCATTGAGCGTTTTCCAAATTTCTAACATTTGTGTAACTTAGATCTGTTCATGATCTTTACAAAGTTACATTCTACTTTTCCAGTAATCATAAATCCAGTTCTTTTAAGTTTAAAAGACATACGTTAGATTTCGTTATCCTTTTGTATTATCAACTTAGATTTATAAGTGTAGAAAGTGATGAAAATTTATGAAAAAGAAATGTCATATAGTTTACTTATCATTGTACTATGGAAATCCTAATAATGTAAATCACTCATTCAGTGAATTAATAACACGTATAGGCTAATTAATTGAATATCTATTGAAATATTACGAACTTGAAGGATAGAACTAAAAACAAACATCCAACTTAAATCAACAAATATATCTATTAGTATGATTGAAATTGTTGCAATATTTTATTTATGATAGACGGTTTTTTCATTAGCAAATAATGAGTAGCAGTATATTTCTAGTTAATCTATTGTTGCGTAAAAATCCAAGAAGAAACTAGTTACATGAATTTGATAGCATATATTGAAGTAATGTGACCAGTAATTTTATAAGAATCTTAGAAATTTTATTGTTATCAAATAAACTGAGTATTTTAATGCATTTCGACCATAAGATATATAATGATCCTCCATAAAACACAAATCAAGCTGACTCTCTCAGTATATATATATATATATGCCTTTATTTCTAAAAGGTATTCTCTGAAATGATTTGGATATAGTTTTCTTAGCTAGTCGAATGGGTGAATGAAAACAACTATCAGTGTTTAATAAAACTTTCTGTCTTGTTTAAGCTGCATAAAATGCGATATGTTCTCATCAGATTTATAAAGAAAAGAGGAACGATGTTGAATAGCTTAAAAGATAGCCACATAACAATGATTAATTTCTAAAAATAAAATATATACTTGTCAGTCGATTATTAATAATGAGATAGAGACTGTAAATGCCAAACCAACCTGAGATCCCGTATCCAACAGCATGACATCGTCTGGAGCAAGATCATCTTGACAAAAATCTGCACACTTTTCTGATGCACAAAAATAACCTTGTTCATTAGACAAACGAAAGAGTCGACCGTAAGTAAGGAAGTCTGCTGATGTATCATATTTCTTCTGGCCACCTAACACTTGCCAAAATAGAGGAGGTTCAGAACCTTCAGGTACAATATGGAAATCAGCCGGAATCTAGAAACCAAATAATAAAAAGAATCAATATAGATCGGTATCTGGGTATGATTGATATCTTGTCAATGAATCCCTTTCAAATAAAGTAGAGAAAAAATGTTAGTCTTCATTACCGATTGATTTAGGCTGAACAACTATTGAGGGGCAAGGAGGACTAATCAGCTTATTCATTATAGCTTAAAACTCCTCATCAGAGCAGAAAGATGGCCTTAACAAGGATCAAGTTAAGAATATTTTATCCTAGCGGTAAGCGTGATGTTTCATATTTCGAACCTTCGTTAATTCACTATAGTGCGCAACAATTACCTTATGTAGTCGACTACATCTATCTCACTATCAACACTCTTGGAATTTATTGGTCTACGCTGAGAACAGTATACTATTCTAGGAAGATTATCACACAGTAAAGAAAACTTAGCACTACCATGGCATAAGCATTAGCTATTAATCAAAGTTTTATTTTTTTAAATCATTAATTAACTGACTCATCAATTTTATGAAGACTATCGGAATAATGTTGATCAAATGAGAGAACTCAACTCAATTACCAAATATTCAGTTCTGAAATCCAAAGCAAACTATTCGTGTGAGAGACGTTATTGGGTGGTAGCCTAAATCAAAGTCAGTGACGAAAACATAAGCCGAAATAGTTGGATTTTGAAAGCTATCGCTCATGACCAGCTACAACAATATATTAGATGGTATAATCCTATAACAACTCAAAACGACTTCATGTACGTTGGTTCAGTAAGAGGTGGTAATTCACTTTATGACTGTCAACTTCATCTTTCTAGTGAAATGTGATAGTGCTTGCGATTACCAAATTCTAAAGTCAACAAGTGCTCAGTAGCTGTGTAATTAAATCTATAAATAATGAGTCGAACTAATTTTACGTGATTACTTAACACACAAATCTTATTCTTTTTTAGCACATATGTTCATCAAGAAAAAACAAAACCAATTAAACCACTCAAATTAATACACACAACTGAAGGAAAATCATTCAATGAAGAGAGAATCAATTCACAATTTCAATGACTGAACATATTATCAGTCATAATGAATTAATTGTAGATTGATTAATTTGTCAATAATGCAAGTAAATTATAATCAAGTGATTTACATACGTACTATGGTGAATTCATTTACATAATCAATAAACCATAACAAATCATCATTGTATTAGTAGTTAAAATCATATGCAAACATCAATTTCATTACATTACACAATCAGAGAGAACCTTATATATATATATATATATATATATATATATATATATATATATATATATATTCTCAAAAGTCTTCATCACATTCTCGTTTGTTGACACCAAAAATAAACGATACATTTGACTAGATTATAGTCATGATCGATCATTCAGAAGTTATGCGCATCCAATTTAAGTTCATTAATACTTCGATCGATAAAAACCGACATCTAGTTTTTGTAATGGTAAATATAACTGAGAACATAGTAATAAACGTGACTACCTTACTTTGTAACAAAAAAATGTGGTACAAAAGAATGTGTAAACTTTTTCTCGTTCCTATATTGATTATCGATTGATCCATTTATTTTTCAAAAAATGTATGATGAGTAGATGTCAGCATAGAAAAAACAGTCAATGTACATCATAGTGATTACAATATGGTTAAACAATAACTATATGTGCAGTAAAATAAATACAGACTAAGACATAACTAAATAAGATTCTCTTTTTATCTATTCGTATTTATTTACAATATGATCAATGTGAAAGGCTTGCCTATTTTATTACATGCATGAAAATCGGGACAACTGTTTCTGTGATTTGTATTTATTTTAACCATTTAACAAGCAAAAGCATTTTTATAGTTGAAATCATGAGTCAATTGAAGCTAGACCACCATGGAAAACCTGGAAGCACTGGATGGCCGTTTCGTCTTATTGTGGATTTCCTTAGCAATGCATACCCACGATCCCGCCACGCAAGATTCAAACCCAGCACCTATCAGTTCCGCGCGCGAACGCTTAACCTCTAGACCACTGAGCGGACATCCAACGATGTTAATGTTTAAGTTCGACCAATCCACAGAATTGAGCAACCGTCCACCATTGTCTTCAATGAGCTACTATCTCACAACAGACCTATTTGAACTCCATTGGTCGCTGCTTCTCACTAGGACTCCAGGAAATACCTCTTGGAGCCAGTCACTAGTGAAAAAAGTGCCTAGTCATCCGCGATGCTGAATAATTTAGACGAAAAAATGCAAACCGAATTTAATGACAGGTTGTTGATTTCATGATGAAAATAAGAGTTTTTTTCTATAGAAATTCATGCACTAAATCAATTATGCAAAAAACAATATCAAAACACTTCGAATGTTACGATGAGTGAGAGCTAATCATTACACCTAAGAGAACAGCAGATATAGTTTTTATATTGAGAGCTCTTTACCGTAGCAAAACATCAGGTTTTGAATGGGCAAAATCGAATTAATCTATTGAAATACATTCACATCGTTAATTTAACATTGGTTACGAGTTATCGAACAGAAATTCAAATGATTTCATAGAAAAAGAGTATGAATGTGTTGTGACTTTTAGCCCGGTTAAATGCCATGTGACTTATTCGCCAATCAGAATACGACTTATACAATCACAGCACTGCGCCAAACCAATGACGTATTGATGGGTATGAGCAACCTAGTAGCCTTAATGGTCCTTTCTCCAGCTTAGCTCTGCCTATTGAGACCAGAACATCAAAACCAGATCCCACCACATGAATCATTTATTTCAAACATACCTGAATTATATACAAGCCAACCAGACCACATCATACCATAAAATAGAAAATAACATTTGCACAGGATCAAGCCAAAAGGTGATTGTCATTGTGGGAGACTGTAATCACTAAACGGAGTATAATTTAAGAATAGTAGATCGAGTAATAATAGTCTATAGGTCAAAATAAAGCTTATAATAAGCGTAGTATAAATATGCATAACCTGGTTGCTGAATAGTTATACAATAAGAATATATGTATAATATTAGTCCATTAATCGCTCTCAGAAGTTACTCATAATTCAATCTGTTCCAAGATATAACAGAATGTTATGTATTGTCGAAGGATAAATACCCACATACCAAAAATATTTTGGCAGAATTATATCTCTTGACTTAAAAGTATTATAACAAACAGATTAACTGACAGACCTGAATTTAAATTAGACAATAATTTAGTGTATTATTATCTATAATCTTTTGAACACGAAAAAATATCATTTCATATCCTTTCGTTTGAATTTTAAACGGTTATTTTGACGAATATCAACGTATTAATCAACAATATTTTATGATAATTTGAAGAAATGAAAAATATACGCTTAATTTGGTCAGTAATGAAAAAACCTACTTAGCTGATACAGAAAAAATTAAAAAAACATAACTGGAACATGAAAATAATAAATTAGTTTTCCAGTTTACCACTATCAATATATAGTTACAAAGGTGGGGATGAACATACCCAACTGAACATTTTCTCGCTTAGGCGACCAGCTAATTCTTTATCTTCAGATGAAGATTTACTTCCAGTCCATACATACACATGACATTTATCTGTTTGTTTCTTTTCAAGTACACTAACAATATGTGCAGGTACTTTGATTATGTAAGTGAAGCAAGAGTTTAAATTTACAACTGACGGTTTGACCTGGATAAGAACAATGAATAAATAATAATAGATAACCTAAGTTTTGACAACAGAAATAATAGCAATGAGATTAACAAAGGAGTATATGAAAAGAAAAACATAATGTTATTTATATATTGATAATTATCGATAAAAGAAAGATGGTTTTAATGTATCCGTACATAGAAATGGAGACTTCCGCATTTAAGGCAGACGGAGGTAATGAAATGAAATGTTGTTGAACATCTTAATACAGCTAAAGATATGATTTACTATAAGCTTCAGTATTCCTGGTTTAATTCATCAATAAATTTTACATGTTAAAATAAATGAGCTTCTAACAGATTAAGAAAAATATATCGCTTCACAACGCATAAACGTAAACTAATTCTAAGGTGTAATTCAATTAGTAATGATTTAGATCATCCTATTGTTGATATTTCGACTGAATTTTGATCAGTCTTAGCTGTCATATACACAATCAGTGTGGATTGCCTCGATAGAGTCGTTAGGGTTAAAAACTTTTATAGAACAGAGTGGATATCAACTATGAAATGCATGTAAATTCAGCTGACGAAAATCGTGTGTTGGTTTCCACAACAAGCTACATTCTATCTATTCTACAGTATAGTTTGATAATTTGAAGGAGTCAAAAGAAAACAGACCATGGAATACTGAGTTGGGGAATTCAGATGGATAAATAGTTGATGAATGATTAAGAAAATATGCTGTCCATATAAGTCAAAATAAAGATACAAGAAAAGTATATAGTTTAAAGAAAAAGCGAGACATCTAGTGATGATAATGCTGTTATTTAAAAAACGGAGAAACTTACGAATTCCAGATATACTATATATCACTGAGACTTTACTTGACATATTATTAGGATGGCAGAGAAAGATATACACGATTTATTTGCATAATAAACAAAACTATAGGTTGTAAGTGCTTAAGATTTTGTGATTAGAGAATGAATTGAATAGATTTTTTCTTAGAATATAAGACACCAAAATACTTAATAATTTTACAAAAATAAAAAGCACTTCTTACACACACGTTACGTGTCTCTAAGAGTAACAAAACATTTTCCTATGGTACACATAGAATTCATCTTAAATATTACTCCATTGTAAGTGAAATATTTTGATACTAAGGTAATGGTTTATGAAACTTATTGAGTTCCTCTTAAAATGAGTTTATGAGTACAGTGTAGATTAATGACTTTGAGAAACCAAATTATGTAAACGATGAAAAGAAATGGGACATCAGAAAAACTTTACATAAATAGTACACAAATGCCTTAATCCTAACGCCCCAAAATTAGACAGCGAAGATTAATTTTCATATGAAACATATTTAGGTTGATTTACTCAAAATATATCATTAGAAGGGTATGTAGCAATTGCTTAAAAGTATCGATGGTGTCGATGGCCAAATATCTTGGTGTTATTTTTTCCTCTGATCTTTCTTGGTCTTCCCATGTTTTACTGTTATCGAAAAAAGCTTACCGTTTGACATACTACATAAAGAGGCTGCATGCTTTTGGGATTACTCACCATTTACTCTTACAATTTGTAAATTCCTGCATATTACCTATTATTCTATATTGTTCTCCATTATTCTTTCCCGGGCTTTTGAGAAAAGACTTTGCTGTTTTGCGGAGAGTGCTGAAGGCAGTTCGCAAGGTATGTGGTGAATCTTTTGAAGTCATTATTAATATGCTTGTGGATAGACATCTTAAGTCTTGCAAACTCTTGGCAGGTGTTATCTTATCAGATACTAACCATCCGCTCCATTCATATCTTTCTCCTTGTATATCTTCTGGTAGAACGAGACGTAAATACATTACAATCCATACACGCAAGCAAATCTATAAAAGTTCTGTAATACCTTACCTAGCAAATTTACTTTGTGACGAATAGGCTGTTAGAGTTGACTTAGTAAATAACCTGTATTCTTAAGCATGTCTCAAATTCGATAATTTGTATAAACTCAGATTTTCTTAAACCTTTTTTTATTCCTTTTCTGTTTTTTTTGGTAAAAACTTGTTGAAATAACTCGTGCTGAGAATTCTATATTGTACCAGATTATAATATTGAATAAAGCCATTAATAATAAATAAATTTGACAGAATGATGTACTTGGATTTATAATAATGAGAATTCCAAGATAATATATTGGTATCTATAAATACTTACTTCTATACATCGAGTGGATATAAGGTTACCATTTGCTCTAATATAATACATTTGAATTCGTTCTAAACGTGATGGCTCAGCACGATCACGATAATGGCCTGAATGAATGATGAATTGACGTTGAAAATGAGCTAAGAACATAGTGTCTTCTTGTTGTTGTTTTACACGTTTAAATACTACTTTTAATGGTCGACTAACATTTTCCGGATTTTGTGATAGACGAGCTTGCATATCTTTACGAACTGAGAATTCGAACTGAAGCCAACTTAAATCGGATGCTTCACGACCTTGCCAAAAATAGACTACAGTTTTTGTAAGATTTGAATCCTCATCAATATCATCACCTTGATTATCACTCTCTGAAAGTTCTTTGTTTTCATCATCATAATCCTGGAAAAAAATTGTTCAAAACAAAAAGTAAAATTAGTTAATCCATAAAACGTTTTGTTACATTAATGAGCAATGCGTAAGCCAGTTTATTATCCAAACTTTCCAGTCTTAAGATATGAAAATTTTAAATAACCGGAACTACTTGGTGGTCGTCAATAGTTCATTTACAAACACTCAAGCACATACCCGAATCTCACTTATTATCTGAACTATATATTAATAATCTACATATAACCGAAGTTATTCACCAGAGAAGATTCTGGGTCAACTCTAAAAACTGATTCGTATTAATCAAACTTTTAAACAAATAAATGCTACCATCTAATCCAAAAAGGTTTTCCAATAGTTTTCAAACACACTTCCATTAGGATAGAGTAAAAACGAACATAGCAGTACAATGTTCTTAGTTAATTCAAATTTGGAAATTGTATGAGATATTTCAGTCAGTAAATGTTCTACTTATACAATCATTAGACCTGTGTAATAACCGACTTTACCTCGTCCCCATGAAAATATTTATTAGGTTAAATAAATGTTTTTTTTTCTATGTCATTATTACAAGATACTGTTTTACATAATTTTGACTTGCAAGCAATGTTATAGACTATTTAAACAATGAAAAGAAAATATATAACTCGAGATAACAGCATGAAAAGAAAAAAACTTAGTCTATATCTATACATTTAAATTCATTACCCAATAGCGTGCAATTAGAATATACGAATCTTGATTGAAAAATTGTCCAAACCAACGATTTTCCACAAGAATCCATTTCCCATCAACCATTATAAATTGTTGCAAAGCACTGCTCGACTCTACAATATTCTCTTCTGGAGGTTCAATTAATTCATCATTCCATTCAGCCATCATTTGTAGAGCCTCTTCATTAGTAAGTGGTGTTTCTCTAGGTGCTAATAATGCTCGAAGATCGGTAGCAGGTTTATCTTTTTCTAGAATTTTGTTGATATCCACTCCACGGCGTGCTACAGAATCGGCAGTACGGGTAAAATCAACAGCTAAAGCCTCATCCCAATCACAAAACTGACACTTGAAAATCTTAAACAAGCCAAAAACAATATTGATTTTAAAAAGTGTGATTATTATCGCGTAAAGCATTGCTAACATGTATAACGTCGTATCGAATAAGAAAAACCATTTAGAATATCAATGATTGAGAACGAATAGAAATTGGGGAACACTGAACTGGTGATACTAAAAAATATGGTCGAATATTATCAGTTAGCCACTCGCACATAATCTAGTAATCATTAAACTTGGATAATTGTTAATTTGGTTATTTATTCTCTGAAGAAGTGGCACTGAGTCACGAAAAGTCAGAAAATCTAATTTTTCTACTCATTGGGATATTACAAATATATTGATTTATTAATAACAATCTACCCAATGTTCAATTTACTCAAAATTATCGAATCAAAACTTGGTAATGATACCCACATATGAAAAGGATGAAAAACAAATGGAAAGGACCGACCATGCAAGAGTTCGATAGAGAATCTTAGTGAGCAGCCTACACTCCTCCGTGAAGTATACCAGGTGTAAGTATATTATTTTTGGTGCTCATTTGTATCACATTTTCTCTGATACATAGATCTTCTTTTTCTCTTTCAAACCTAAAATATTTATTGGGATATCGTTGGAATTTCGATACTTAAAGCTATACTGAATGAAATCTATGGTTATGAATCGTAAATGAATATTTATTATCTCATGATAGCGTTTGATAGAACTCGAACGTATATTGAAATAACAAAAAGAATTCACTTACTTGAGTTTCAGCTCCTTGTGTACATGGTTGAAGCAGTGAATCTGTAAAATCATTCCACCAATCCACGTGATCATTATTTAATAGTGTTTGTGTTAGTGTAGGCATATTTGATTCAGTAAATAATAATTCAAGTCCACCTAAACGACTTCTAGGCATTACACCCATAAGTTGTAATGCTAATTTATAACCCGCGAATCGAAGGAATTTCGATGATTTCTCACCCATCCATAAAAATAACTGACCACCACTATCCAGAATATAAACATGTTTCGAATCTAATAATCGTTTGGACAAAAGACCATTTTCAAGTTCCACCTAAAAAATATATATGTATAACTAACCATTTTCATTTGAAATAATACGTTAAATAAGATATAAAAAAGTAAAACTGTAATGAATAACTGTGTATAAAAAAGTAATGACCCCCAGAAGACAACATTTGCAATGAAATACTTACTTGCGGTAATTCTAAATAACCTCTTCCCATTTGAACATCATATAAAATTGGTTGAGGTAGTTGCCAGTCCGTAGGGATGAAGTCACGTGATATTACTTTCGGTGGATGAACCACCGGAGCAGGTGGATAATTGATTTCTTTATTTTCTTCATGATTATCTAAAGGTTTAATTATATGATCTTTTTGATCTGAATTGGTAGTTGGTTTCGGCAGTGGTGCAGGAACCCAAACACCGGTTATAATGGCCCAAAATGCATTGGATTCACGAGTTTCCGGTTCAATATGAATGGATGCTTCACCTCGACGTTCACGAACTGAAATTTTCTCAGCTAATAATCGCCCTTTAGTTTGTATGATAGGACGTGAATTTTTTCCTATCCATAAATAGAGATGAGATTGAGCATCGAGTAGATAACTGAATTTAGAATCTAAACTGAGATGAGTTAATGGCATTGAGACAATTTTCAAACGTTTTTCTGTGCCAAATAACCTATATAAGAGTAGAAAAATGTAAATAAAAATGAATATTTTAAGAAATAGCGTAAAATCAAATATTAGTTACGCCTGTAATCTGAACTCAACAAAAAACTGACTATTCAATCCATAATGCCCTGTGATAATAAACTGGTGAGTTAAGAATCTGACCGCCAAATAAATAACGAGTCAACTAACAACACAAACGTATGCTTAGAGATTTATGCCGCACACACCATGCATAATGTTTAAAATTATTACAGCGATAATAACAAACATGAAAATAAAAAAACAGTGAAAGAGGTATTTGTAAAAACCAAATACTTATGGGGTGGGACTATTTCAAACATAAAATTTTATGACAGCTTGATAGAATGTTTAAATGACTGAACTAAACAAAGCATCTAAAATAAGAAGCTTCATGAATATAAGACTAACGAGTGACTGACCATACGGTAATTAAAGAGTTTAGGCAATAATTTAAAGATATCGCATACAACCAATATAATATGACTTATAAGATGATATTCCGACCGCAGCTGCTACCTTGACGTGGTTGTCGGGTTTGCCTATCGTGATGAAGCAACCGTACTATATTGGCTGGAACATATGTTCCTGTAGGTTCTACCATGTCAGGCAAGTCGATTGCAGAACGGTAAGAGTAAAAGCAGCAAACCCAAGGTCTGAGGGCGAAGTTGTACTGCTGACTATAGAGGGGTGTAACAGCAGTAACGCGTCACAAACCTCCCACAAAATGGCCGTGCGTGACTGGCCTCAAGCAGTTGTCTCTTGGGCTCTGTGGTCACTCTCCTAGGTCTCTAAACTACATGTAGGAACTTTTAACGTCCGAATATTGTGCCAAATAGGACAACAGGCTTCCTTAGCTAAGACTTTAGAATCTCGCACCATCGATGTGTGCTGCGTCTCCAAAACGTGCATACAGGATCTGAGTAGCGTCATTCATTTGACCTCACCATGTCAAAATAAAGAACCAACCATGTTGGTAGGTGTAGACTACCTGATTGGGATTGGCGAGATGATAACAACCGATGGTTAAAGACCTTGAATGACATGGCTCAAAATCGTTTGCAATGGCGAAGGTGCATCCACTCTTTGTGTTCTCCGAAATTCTAATCCTCTGAATTCTTCATGTCCCTATCTTTTTCTCTTTTCAAATTTGTTTCACTGGATTATACTCCTTGAATAGCATCTTCAAACCCTTATCTTTCGGATTACTGCTTATACTCTTACTACTTCTACCACTATGGGATTTAAATCGACAACTGCATCTCTGTACTAATGTGATATGGCAACTCGAACTGATGTACGTACGTACGAAGTTCTACGTTGTTGCTGACTGACTGATAAGATGATAAATGACTGGGCGAGAATGAATATAAGACGAACAAACCAACAAAGTAATCGTGAAATTCAAAGTTATAAGACTATAAACAACCCAAAAGGTTTTACGTCGCTGTATATTATATTATTAGGATGGAAAAAAACATCCAACATCGAATTCATTGTGTACTTCAATAATTTATACAGATACTCTTCTACCTATTAACATTAATTATCAAAAAACATTGAGTTACAGGCAAAATTTAATAGCGATGTTTCGCAAGTGACTTAGGAGTATTACAAAGGAAAATATTCGATAAAAACGCCTTATTCAACTTTAAAGATGAACAATAATAATAACATTTTGAGATTTAGAAAAAATGAAATTATGCTGAACAATTAATACTAATCAAATACCTATAAAATCTGGGTACTACAACATCATCTTCAACATGAATAAATCCAGTCTCACCACGAGCACCATCTAATACTATCAAATTGCCATCGAATAATGCTACAAATTCTGAAGATTCATCTCCTTCTTCTTCACGTTTAGTTCGACATTCAGCACCAAGGAAATTACGTAAATTTACAGCATGAATAGCTGCACAAGTCTGTTTATCTTTTGTTGAACGAGAACCAATCCAATAATATATAGTCCATTCAAATACTTGATTATTACTTATAGTAGTTTGTAAGATAACATAACAATCACCATTAAGCAAATGACCTTGTAAAACATCATCTTCAACACGTTTGGGATAAAACTGATCCAATTCCCACATCTGCACACCAGGATGTATACCAGTATCCTGAAAGTTTATATAAATAAACGTACATTAATGCGCACTACAATAATTATTTTTGGTTATTAACAGTATTTTAATCAGTTAAAAGAAGGAATAATGCTAAAATCATTAACCTCTATTGAATGAATATCAATGAGGATCATAAAAAGATGACATTAATCATCATGTATCCTTTCTTTATATTATCTAGTCCCTAAAAAGATCAATCGTAAATGTTGTTTGTCAGTAGATTACAACATAGTAGCAAAGGTTTAGACAGGATGTGCAGTACAAATCGGTGGTATATTAAACGCCAGGGGTTATGTGTAGAGGATCTAGCTGATCAACAACAAACATCAAACACAATATGAAATTTTTTGTGCATGTGTGTGAACAATTACTTATACAGCTACTTCATACGAAAAGTATCCCTAAAATGATTGTGAATTGTCAGTTAATTGTAATATAAAGACCAATAAAATTGAAGCTCACATGCCTCGTCAAAAATTCCTGTATAATCCAGTCGTGGTCTAGCCAATAGATCTTGCCAACGTCTAGCCGCTAATTTACGTGTTTCTTCTTCAACCTCATGTTCTTTTTGTTCAAGTAGTTCTTCTTTTTCTTTAGCTATTCGTTGCATACCTTCAAGTACACATTTACTATCTTTCCCGACACCTTCTCCTCGACGTCTTCTGAGACGTCGTAACCGAGCAGCCGGATCCTGTTAAATCAAAGTGATAAAAACTTATGATTTTAAAAAATGAGGTTTTTATAGGGAAGATGTCTATTTCGAAACTAAAGTCATTCTATGTTAGCAAACAATCATCATAAAATTATTCCACTATCACAACTTATAAGCATTTTTTCGGGACTTTATAGCATTCCGATGAACCTAATGGAAGTGGTCCAAAGCCATATGAAAAATTCGAGTAACTTGGCCGTATATGTTGGACCTATTATTACATACCAGTTACAAAATAATCTATAGCACATTGAAATACTTGGGAAGTTAAATGTATATTTTGCATTCCTATTACTTAAAAATACATAGTGGCATCTCCAAGTTAGTCAGTCTGTCATACGCAACATAGAACCTGATGCATACATGCATCGATTCAGGTTGGCATATCGTATTAGAACAGTGAAATAAAACTATTTGAAGACAAATTCCAGAATTGTAGAAGTAGTACCAGTTTCAGTAGTAGTAGAAAAGAGTAAGTATGGAAAAAAAAGGGACTTCAAGACTCAGGTTCTGAAGGAATGAATGGATTTATGTCATTACGAATGACTCTGAGCCATATCACCCAAAGTCTCTAACCACTAGTTACGATAATCACACAGATCTCAACCAGGTATTCTATACCTATTATCATGGCTCAGTCTAGTTTTCAATGACTTCATAGACTGAGACCACGTCTTGATTTGGGTGCCCCTAAATTTTTCCAGCTTTCTTGTACACCGCACATCTCACGCTTCAAAAATACCTATGATCGAATACTAGTAACCTAAGAATATCTTCTAATAATAATTGCCATGTTTCGCAACCATAGACTACGACGAAGCGAACTGCTATGCAGTAAACTCATTCCTTTGTTGGAAGATGGATAATACATGGTTATTCAGACAAACATATAGAAATGAACCAGATAATCCAATTATCACATGCATAGATCAAACGTTAGTTAAGCTGATTACTAATTTCTTTGAGGAATAACAATCACGAAAATGTAATTAAAGTTATAAATAACGTTATATAAACAAGTGTAAAGCTTATCAAAACAGAACAATAACAAGCGCAACACGTTACCTTTGGATGATGAGTTGTTTCAGTATTTAACGCTGGTTTCCCACGCATCATACGTAGTTGGGCATCCAGTGAGAAATCAATGTTATAAAAAGCTAGACCTGCACCTTTCTGCAACTCGGGTGGTTTTGGTGGTATTTTTAATTGAGGATTATTGTCAACTTCAAAAACATCTAAAGATTCCTTCAAATAATGAATAGCGTCAGGAAGTGTAAGAAGACGATTTGAGTTAAGTATCAGACGTTTTAAACGACCACAACGACATAGACCTGGCAAGAGGGGATGAAATGGTTAATCAAAGTCAAAGTACATGCATAACACGAGCAAAAATTAATCTATGTAAGTTACATTACAGAATGAGATCAGTTAGCGAACCACTGAAAACCAGGAAGGAATAGACAGTTGTCCCGTCTTATTAACAAATCAGAATTGTATTTTCACGAACCTACTAAAAATCGATCACAGAACCATCTAGTTTTACTGAGTTTAACCTTTAGACTACTGAAGTAGGATTCGATGGTCTACATGTATAACTTCAATCAATTCGCGACATTGTGCAACCATTTTCCAACTTTGTAGGTGAGTAACGGCCTCACAACTGACATGATTGAACTCCTAAGGACATGGCTCTTTACTAAAATTCCGGGAATTATTGATAGTCCACCAAAATTAAAAAGTGGACTTTATATGGCTTGTCTATTTTTTTTTACAAAAGAATTACCAAATCATAATTATTAAGTGGTGATGGGATATGATTATCACATAACAAAACATCCAGTCCTATGGTTAGAATGGTTAGGCTTTCTGTAATAAAAGTTTATGAACAGCAATATTACTGAATTATATCTGACGGATTTTAAAAATAAAAAAACTAGCGCTAGATTGTTGAAAGCAATCAACATAATGTTTTGATAGACTTGATTCTGGTGTTTATAATTATAGAGTGAGTTACATGTTAAGATGAGGATAATAGCCGACAGTCTAAACCGAGAAAAATAAACAAGATCAAAACTTGAGAACTAATGTTGAAAAGAAGACTGTTCAACCAGCACTAATTAAAAACCCCACACTCTTAAGACAAGAAACTTGTTGGTAGATAACCAGCTAAGACAGAAACAGGTCACAATACTGAATAGAAGAAAGTGAAACAAGCAAAAAGCCCTAACCGGTGAAGTACAACCATGGCGAGTGTGAAACAGTTACCCACCAACGGAATTGGAAAATGGTTGCATAACAAACATTCCCAATTGATAGAAATCAGGCATATAAACCTCTGGATGCCGACTCAGTGATCTCAATGTTAGGCGCACGCGACGAGATCTGAAAGTCCTGGATTTGATTTCCACTGTAGTTTTGGATGCGCACTGCTGAGAAGTCCTAAACTAGGACCACAGAGCTGTCTCTTGCGCTTCCAAGTTTTCGATGTTTCTTTGGCAAAGATCACTTTGTAAAGCCGATTATGGAAAAAAACCATTCATCACTTTTTAACGATAACCAATGAAAAGCACAAACAACTTACTTTCTGGTATAGTCTCCAATTCATTGTGTGATGCATCGAATATTTCCAAATCTTGTAATTTACCAATTCCTGAAGGTATACCACCAAATGTCAACTGATTATTATTCACATATAATTTACGTAAACATGACAAACGAATTAATCCGGTTGGTAAATGAATTAACTGATTATAACTGAGATTAAGATATTCCAGTTTAGGCCAGTCACCGGTTAAAGTGGATAAATCTGACAATTCATTATGCGCTAAATTTAGTTTACGAAGATTTTTAAGCTGTAATTTCATTGTTAAATTTATGAACATTGTTTTTTGTACAGTTTTGTAGTTGTTGTGATTTTCATTGTTGATAATGTTGTAAGATGTTACAAAGAATAAGGGGGAAATTAAGTATTTAATACAAATAGTTCCATTTATGAATAGAAATAAAGTTAAAACAACAACTGAGCCAGAGTAAATATTAATTAATCTTATTTCGCAGTTTCTCTTCAGCTACTTACGACTGTATTCGTATTAAAGTGTAACAGTGAGATAAAATATATTCCTCGAAAAATTCCAGAGGGACCCAGAAAATTCAGGGAAACATTTTATCCAGTATTAAAAGGAAATATCTAGAAAGTAAAGGGTTATGTGTCACATTTCTAAATGGATGATTACTTGTCCTAGTGCTATTTTTAGTGTGGTCCCGGAAGCTTCCAGAAGCCGAAGGCCATCTAAAGCGCCATAAATACTATTGATTTTCCGTTCATAACCCAGGCCTGGAGTAAAGCGTTCTTGTAACACTTTGTACCTTTTCTCTCGTGTTCAAGTTTTTATGTAGTTTTAGACTGGGGCTATTAGAAGAATATAAGAAACCGATTCAAACGTTCAGTGTCGGTTGCTATGTTAAGCCCATACAGCTGATTCTAGCTTTCAGATAGACCAGACTATTCATTCTTCTTGAGTCACACTTTGACCTTGTTAATTATCCGCTTATCAACCTTTACTATTTTTAGGTAAGCGTATGTGTGCATTCCCTATCTTACTCATCACATGTCTGTAACTTATTTTTGGTCCGACTATAAATGTTGAGTCATGCTTGGGTAAAATGAGTTGGCTCACTCGTCTTCTCCATCGCATGTCATTTTGCTTCGCTCTCTTCTCTCCGCTTTCATCGCTTCATTTATTTGATCGTTAGCCTCGACCAAGGATTATACAAAATATACGTATTCAAAAATCCATTCTCGTATAAGACTTATCTCATTCCGTTATTCATCAACGCGAGTTAAGTCGAGGCGGTATGTATATTTCCATAACAATCATTCATACGATCTAAATGGAGTTAGATATCGGGCCACTAAAGTGATAAGCACGGAGACAACATCATCGTCCGACCTAATTGGAGCCAAAATAACGGACCACTATATATATATATATATGACAATAAGCAGCTGAAGAAAAATCACAAAATAAAATCAATTATCAATTCTACCTCAGTTACGGTTTTGGCTTTATTCGAATATTAGAGAGACAAAACATTGAACTAACTTATTATTCATGAAATTAGTTATATTAATAGACTAAATAAACAACTATGAAATCCAATGATTCAATGTATCAAACACATCTTAAATAAAATGCATTTGCAAATGTAAACATGCAAATTAATATGCATTCTTTTATCCACTTAGTTTATTATGATTAATTCCTTAGACAAATATAAATATCGTGTTTTATTATTATTATTATTATTATGAATGTGAGAAACTAACACTTGTTTTTTTCCAATTATAAGTAAATAACGTCACTATGTCACCGCGAGTTGATTATAAGTATTAGGGAACTAATTTTACACAAAACAAATTAATCACATTTAGATAAATGTAATGAAATTTTTATCAGACAAAACAAACATTTAATATTATATAATTGATATCATGAATCAGTTGAAGTTAGATCACCATGGAAAACCTGGAAGCACTGGACGGCCGTTTCGTCTTACTGAGGGACTCCTCAGCAGTGCGCATTCACGATCCCGCCTCGCGAGATTCGAACCCAGGACCTACCAGTCTTGCGCTAGATATTTATTAAATAAATGATTTTTTTAGTCGGATATAAATTGATACTAGACAGTAAATTTTATTTACATTAATTTCAACTAATCAATTCGTTACTTTTAAAATATATTTTTTATGATCAACTAGTTTATACACTTAGAAAATAAAAATTATTTATTTATAACTATTCTTAAACTATAAACACAATTTCTGTGTATAGTTTTCAGCTTAAGGACAATATTATCAGAAGGATATCGTCGTTAACTAATTACTTTTTTTTCTTTGTCTTTTTCTAATATTTAACTAATAGAATTGAAAAATTCCACTTTTATACTTTTCTTCTAAAATTAAAATGAATGTACTTAGATTGAATTAAAAAATGATGACAATAATAAATTTTAATAAAGCAGATCACTTTTGAATATTTAATATAATTAAGTAGATAATAATGATAATTTTCAAGTACTTTCGAAAGAATAGTTAATTTCTATCAAGATTAAATTTTAAATTTCTTATTCAAAGATTTAGAAATAAAACTTAAATGATCACACTGAAACGTACCGATAAAACTGGTTCAGGAATTTTTGTCAATAAATTACACGACAAATCTAATTCAATAAGACGTTCTAATTTATCTAATTCATTTGGTATATTGTCCAATCTTCGTTCAGTCCCTGATAAATTTAATACCTAAAGAAAGAAGAAGGAAAACAACACAGGAACATAAATTAAAAGTGCAAAAAATATATAATCACAATTATCTATATATTAAAGTTTTCTACCATGGAAATCATTATTTTGAATAACAGGTTACTGTTCAAAAAAAGATTTATTTGCGAAAAGTGAATTCCTATTGAAGTGAACTATAATAAGATTAGCAAAACTGTCACCATGTTACAGAACTGATTGAATTAAGTAAAACTACCCATTGAACTATAAGTCAGATATTCAATAGTGTTATACATGCTATAACACCTAAATATTCGGAATTTGAACGCAGAAACAATAGAAGTTGTGTAATGATTGACTCTGAAAAGAATACAAAACTAAACTTTAATATATGATTTATTTTTTGTTAAAGATGATTTTAGAACGGTGTTTCTAATGATATTATTCATTAAGTGCTAATCCTAAAAACGTTTTCAAGAGACCAGCATGACTGTGTATTGCAAAAGTACACTTTCTAAAGTTATTTTTTAAAATATAATAGAGAGATAAAATAGTCCGCTTTCTGCTAAAAATGACATTAGGTTTTTATTCATATGAATGTATATCTTAAAATATAATTGATAAACACAACGTAAGAAACAATGAATGTCCCTGACGGTAAACTGAATTTTGAGGGAGAAATATACTAACACAAACATCATATAAAAATATATTCATCTATAAGATGAAGATGTGATAATCGTTTTTATTTATGGAATAATAAATGCATCGAAAATGAGACAAAGGAATAAAGAGTTCCCAGGGAATTAAATATATAGACAAAGAAAATTCTTAATATATCATTGATAGAACTATAAACAGATTAAGTTTATTACTTATTATTGTAAACAACCAACGTTCCGAACTGTACCAAGAACCATTGTAAGCTTTCATGCTAAGTATAATAATAATAAACTAATTGATTGTATGCACACTACTGAAAAGTCTGGAGTTAAATGCTTTTCTTCAACTAAGAGCCATAAGGTACTCCTCAGAAAACTTTAAAGGTTAGAAAAGGCGGAAAAATACTTCGTTAAAGCAATGTTAGAAGAAACTTCTCAAAGTGTTTTAGCATATTACAATTAAACAGTTACAGATTTTGCCAAGTCCATAAAAGATTCTAGAAGATTAAAGTGGCGCATAAACATACAAATATCCTAATGTTTTGTAACTGAAATAACCTCGAAAGTGAAGCTTCGTTTTATGATTTCCTACTTTTACCTTCTGTTCGATGCTCATCGAAGGAGATTTCTGGGGAACTAGGAGGTAGTCAAAAGTCTTTACCAAGCATTTGGGTACCTAACACATCAACCACTAACGATAATCGATTTCGAATAGAAAATTTATTTTAAATTACTGAAGTATACATTGAACTGAAAAATGAATATTTACCTCAAGTTGTTTCAATGCTGTCACTGATCTAAGCTGAGCATGACGTAACGGATTATTACACAGGATTAGTTGTTGTAATGAACAACAACGACGTAATTGTGCTGGTAAATTTTCTAATTTATTATTGCCTAAATCTAAAAACATTAATTCCGTACATTGAACAAATAAATCCGGTGAAATTAGTGCAATTTGATTGTTGCTTAGATTTAAAGCTAATAAACCTTTAGCTTTTTCAATTCCGTTAGGTAATTGTGTCAGTTGATTACAACTAAAATCAACAACCTACAAAAAAATAATACGGAACAAAGAGAGAATAACATTAAAAATGGTATTACTGAAGTTCAATAGATGAAAAGTTGATATTGTAAGACAATAAAACAAAACAACCATGGCAATACTAAATCATTTAAATAAAATCCTATTTAATCTTTTCAGTACAGATTAATGCCGACTAAACAGCTAATGTTAACATGAGGACGCTGATACGGTTGTTTAACATCCTAGCTTGTGATTTACCAGCGATGCACACTAATCACTTTGAGGTATTCAATGAGGGCATGATAATTTTACACTAATTCAATGACAATACAATTGCCTATATAAATTCAACTTAAAGTAAAATTTATAATATAGTGCAACCAGTTGGACGATCAGATAAAGTCAGTTCGTAGGTATGCGAATTGGTTAGTGTTTAACTCGCACAGAACAGTTGTACAATTGTCTTTCTTCCTCAATTTTGTTTTTATTAGTTTTGCAGAAGATGATCATCAGTGAAGAAAACTACTTCTAAACCGAATAATCTCTATCAACTTCATATATTAATAATGTAGTTTCAGAATGATTTGTTTCTTTTGTCTAAAGTATTTAGCAAACGATATCAATCTTCTCATATATTACAGAGATTAGAACTAAGGGAATAGACAAAATAATATATTGAAACAAAATCCCATAAAATGTCATACGAGGAAAAAAGGATTCACATACATCTCTTATTCCTTGTTCAAAATTATTCATAAAATAAAATTTTTATGATTAAAAAAAGCAGTTTGTCGATCTTTATGAATACTTTTATTGAGATACGATGACCTTAATCAGACAGTTGAATTATCAAACGTAATATACATTGAGTAAAGAAAGTGCATACACTTGAGATCTATGCATGGAACTTTCAACAACAATCTACCACCAATCGTATCGAATAAATATGGGTCATTGATAACTTATCCAATTCGCTACGTATGGTTTGAATTTAAGTGATTAAGAGTTATGATAGTAGAAATGAAATTAAACATGTTCTCAAGAAATATCAGTTACTTTAAGTGAAATTAAAAGATACTGCTTGATGGAAATCTTCACAGTGAGTCAAATTATAATAGTAGTTAGAAAAAAGCTAACAATTGTGAACCCAATTAATCTGACAGTGAAGTTATAGCAGATAAAATTCTTAAACAAAGAAACAGTGTACTAACTTCAAGAAGTATAACAGAAAATTTCGATAAAACAACACAAATGCTGAATGCTTCAAATGTGAACAAAATGTCATCATCTGAATGTACAGTGAATCTTCTAATTTCAGGTTCGCCCTTGTAAGTTTATGAGATTCTACTGAATCCACAGAATATTAACAAGACCAAACAGTACTAAGTAAAAACACTTTCATCGTAGCCGAGCACAAGCTTGTATACACGGCTTTAAGACTATGCATTGTATGATGCCCCCACACGTCTTGATACAGTCAACGATGAGGAGAGTAAGCTCTCCCTCTCGAAATACTCTCACATGACCACGCGTATACAGCCACTGTCAGGGAAGTCCTACTCACTGCCTCTTCACCGTGTGACTGCTTACGAAATTGAGAAAACGAAAAGTGAATGTCCAATTCTTTAACCGGGTTGGTGGATATGGGAGATCCATCTAGGGGAGTTGCGAAACCCTGATTCCAAACTAGTGGTGTACATGGGCTCCAGGATCCTGAGGGAACAATTGGAGTATGGACCTATTGTTGGTCACAGGCTACCATGAGACTGAATCTCTTGACGTTGCTCTACTGCCTTATGGATTAGACCTTTAGGTCGAAGGCTCGGGGTGTGGACCTTTTAGGAAACCATCTGCTTCGGTTTGGGCACCCGTGTAGTACTCCGGGCCTTATATAAATCAAATGACGAGGTGTGGCGCGTATATATTTGGCACCTCTTTGTACCAATGTTTACATGTTTTAAATAAATAAACATTGTACGATGGCTAGTGAAACAGCGACCAGGTTACCTAGATAGAAGCGGGACGGGTTGATAGGGAAACGCACATAGGATTTTCGTTGCAAGGTAGAGCTGTAAATAATGAAATAATGCCTCATGTTTAATACTATTACCGAAGCATATAGAAGTGGCCGTATTGCTCAGAGTAAAAAAATATAAAAGACTTGGTATAAGAAGAAAAAAATGTATAAGGAGACTTTTTAACTCAAATACTAGAGAAAGAGAAAGATTATATGCACTTATGTTACTGCAAACGATTATTTAATCTCTAACCATTGGTTATGGTATTTGTGTGGAGAATATTAGTTGTGAAAGAGATTCAATAACATGCCAAAATCAAATGTCAAATTTGATTTCTAAAGACTTACTTGAAGATTATTACATTCAAATAAATCGGCAGGAATAGCATCTCGACTTGTTAATTCATTTTTACGACATGTAATCATTCGTAGACTAGGTAAAACATTTGGCCAACCTTTGATAGAACATAATGAAGTTAATTCATTTCGAACTAAAGATAAACTTTCCAATTGTTGTAAATGTGTTATTTCTTTTGGTAAAAATTTCTCTTTTAAACCAACGTTTCTTAATTTTAACCACTGTAAACGGCACATATCTTGAAGTATTTCAGTAGAAGGCCATATTGAAGGGATAGGAAGGGATGGATTATCATTATCAGTATTATTGTTAGTACGTCGAGCAGCTCTCTGTTTATCTAAAAGATCTTTATGCTTTTCAAAATTGATACCAGATAGATCTAGACCTCTCAAGTACTGAACAACAGCCATGTTGAGAACAGGAAATTATTTTAAGGAAGTGATTTTCTTCGCCTGAATATTTTGATGAATACGAAAAACTCTATCCTAAAATCAAATGGAAATTATGTATTTCAAAATAAATAACTACATACGAATTAAAAAGTAATTATATTATTAATGAAGACAAATGATTCTTCATAGGAAAAATATGATTATCGATAAACTATGTAAAATGTGAGTACACAATAGATTGAAAGTGAATCGTAAACAAAGGTGGATGATGGATAGCAGTGGAATCCAAGACGCGTGTTCGTCCTATTTGGGACTGATCAGATGGATGCACCTGAATCTCTGAGTTGGTGTCTACTCCGGGACTCAAACACCGTACTGCTCGCCCCAAACGCCATCGCGTTATCCATTTAGCTACTGAGTTCAGGTAGCCACTAGCTTGTGTGCAATGGGGTGAAGTTCTAATTCAATTACAGCCCTGAACATCAATCGGAAGATTCGAACAAACAGTACAAAAATGAATTAAAAGTGAATGTTTAGAAATTGTTTCAATAAACAACAATACTTTCTAGACAAAATTCATAGGTAGGGATTAGCTGTCTACGAGGGCATTCACAAATCGAAGATATACTTTAGTGATATGATGAAGTATGCAATATGGAACAAACTATATGTTGGTTGGTAACAATGAATTTAACTTATTCAATTAATTAATAACACAATTTCCTTGATCAATGGGATGAAATACCTTGGTCAAAAATTTACATACAAATATGTACTTTCCTAAGAAAATATGCCATTTAAAGACGCTTTGCATAGATGTTCACTCCTCTATCAGAGTTTGAGAAGCATAATCAAAGAAAATTCTATGCACTTCTGATTACAACAATTACTGATACTAGGACCAGTTTCATGTGTTACTAAACATCATACTTTATTCCAACAAGGATCTAAATGAAACGACGCAACTTGAAATTTGAATTATCCGTTGCCTTATATACTATAAAATAAAGTATATACATTTAAAGAGGGTAACTATAGATATTACATAAATTTTATGATATTAAAAGTTAATAATTTAGTATTAAACAGCCGATAAAAATAAAGCTTTGTATTTTTAATCATAAAATGAAATAGCATTCTCTTCTACGGGATAAACTAATAAAATAGAGTCTATTATACACCGTAGTTCAATTCTATTTACCAAAATATCTAAATATGGTCAGCATAGTTAGCTAGAAGAATCAACTCAATATCTCTAGGTTACAATGGCAAAATAGCTAAACACATCACAATATAACTCTATGGAATAAATAGATGAAAAGGATAATTCCCATCAAGAAAGAAAATAAATATTCCGTCTGTGATCAACTAGAAAAGAATTTCAAAAAATATGCAATGTAGACACAAATGAGCATATCCAATGACTGCTAAAGTTAAGTAAATAACAAAATCTCTGAGAATTAATATTATTATTGTTTATATTATTATGGATTAATTGTAGTCAGACAACAAGTGGAAACTAGGAGGATCGAGTAGCTATTCAGTCCCGATACAGGATTCCTCAGCAATCAGCATTTGGCCCCCGAATGCCCTGGTACGACCGAGAGTGGGGAGGGGCCACCCTTCCTCTCGAAATGCTCTCACATGACCACGCGAATATATAGCCTCTGCCAGGGAAGTCCTACTCACTACCTTCTCAAGGCGAGGGTGTTGTTTACGAAATTGAGAGGACGAAAAGCGAATGTCCGGCACTTTAACCGGGTTGGCAGACACGCAAAGTCCACCTAGGGGAGTTGGAAAACCCTGATTCCAAATCAATGGTGCACATGGGCTGGCTCCAGTATCCTGAAGGAACAAATGGCGTGTGAATCAATCGTTGGTCACAGGCTACCATGGAACTGCATCTCCTCACGATGCTCTACTGCCTTGTGGATCAGACCTTTAGGTCATAGGCTCCGAGTATGACCTCCTAAGTAAACCACCTGCTTCAGTTTGGGCACCTGTGCAGTATCACAGCCATCACACAAATCGAATGAGATTTGTGCGGCGCATATGTATCTGGTGCTTCCTTGTACCAATATTCATGTGTTTAAATAAATAATAAAATAAACATTCGCGACCCCACCGAGGATCGAACCTAAAGCAATCACGTCACGTTCTGGGAGCTCAATATATACAAACCACTGAACCGGTATTCGATGGTTTAAGTGTTTATAATGTTAAATAAACTGCATCACTTTCTCTATTATTTGATGATCTCTCAAAATTGAATTTAAAATGTGTCATAACAAAAAATTCAAAATAGTTTTCAGTGTCAATTAGTTAACAGTATCAGTAACTAATCTCTACTACATGATGATAAAAAAAATAAAACAGCTACGTATACGGCACAAACAATTAGCATATGATGAAAAAAAATGTTCTAATCATAGATATAAAACTGAAAAGGGTGGTGGTGACAAATAGTTTGAAAATAGTATAGAAAGTCACTATTGTACATAAATGTACTTGCATGTACGCAAGAGCATTGCTAAAATTGTGAACACAATTACAGTAAACATGAGTCTGAAGTTGAGCTGCTTAGTCAGATATAAAGGTTTGTAAAAGGTCATGTTAACTAACTATTAACAAGACGTATTATGATATATATATATATATATATAATTCGAAACAATTTTTATACTAGTACACTAACCTGTGAAATACGTAAAGAATTATGTACTTTCGATATTCGTTGTTTATATTCTTGTAGTACCAATACAAAGGGTTCTAGATTCAGAGGACTATCTTGAGCTTTAGCTAATCGACCTAATGCTTGATTTCAAGAGTTGAAGAGAAACAACATAAAAATATTTTCTAATTTAATATTAATAATATTGTCGAAATGGAACAGTAAATTCTTGTCAAAAATAAAAAAAATATTTAGGAAGAATATTGGTCTATGATTTGAATGAAGTTGAATTATTTGTACATATTCTAAACCATCTGCTTGTTGAATTTAAAAAAGCCCAAAAAAGAATATCGGATAATTGGAATAGATCTGATAGTTAAAAAGTTAGTTTGCTCAATAGAAACCCATAAATATATTTTACTTCAGTCTTACATGAGTTAACATTACAAAATGCTTAAAAAGAACCCCATTAAAGTGGAAACTTAACGGGCAGTAAAGGGCATCACAGATTAATACTAAGGAGGAAGGTTAATAGATATAATAAACGAAGCTGTTAAGAAAATCGGAAAACTACACATTGATGATTAATATAGTTAGCTGACAGTTACCAATTAACCTTTTAATCATTTGCATATAATGATAATCCATCACTGTAGAACAGGTAGTAAGCACTAGTTTGAAAATAACTATGAATATAATTGACTAGCCTTTTTGTTGTTGATAATTGTTAATCAAAAAATGCTCTGAATTATTTAGGGATTGACAGGAGGAATGTTTGTACAATTATGAGGGGGAATATAACAAATATTTGATTATTCACAACAATCTGTGATGAAAAGTAAATGAATTTATGCCCATTATGAATATCGATTGACCAATATGTTGCTAATACATTAAAACAACCGATTGACAACTTTCTCACAAGTGTTCGATCGAAATAACTCATCTATTTATCAGTTTTATTCAAATAATGTACCCTCATTTTCTACTGTTGCTTTCCCATCTACCTGAACATACTTAAATATGCGAGAAGGTTTCATTTTTGTTTTCTAAATATATTATTATGAAATTGAAACTTCATTAGAAATTAAAGGAAAAATCAGAGCAACAGTCTGTTAGATTAGATAATAATCTAATTAAGGCCATTTTTCAACTAACCAATGAATTACTCGACTTTAAAAAGACCGAACTTAGTACATCGGGACTACGATGAAAAGTGGCTAAGTAGTTGAAACGCATTATTTCCCATCACCGGATCGGATCTCATGTTGGAACCATTCTCTTTTCCTTTCACTTGTATCGTTTATCTGTATCATTAATGTTTTCTTACATAAACACACAAAAGTGTAAGTGTTTAAGAAGTTACAGAAATTTCTACATTGTGATGATCCTTAAATCTGATTAAAGATATTCAGAATTGTAACGAAATTATAAAAATACACTAAACTAACCTTGATCTAACGCAATCAGTTGATCTTGTAGTTGTTTTTGAGATGACTGTAAGTCACGAAATGCTAGTTGAAATTTATCAACGGTATCCTTTAATACAGAATATATTCCAATAGAAAATTGCCTAACATTCAAAAGTTGACAATTATCATCATCGTCGTCAGTTTCATTTTTTATTTGTTCATTACTGCTGATATCGATATTACTATCCTGTTCATTATTCTCTTTTGAAGTATCAGAACTAAACGAAGCAGTAGTAAATGAATGAGACCAATCAAATTCAGGAAACCTTGAACCGGAATTTGATCCTAAATTCTAAAGACGCAGAAAAAAACTTGAATACAGTGTTCAAATTAAATTTGATTTCTATTGAACGCATAATCTCCTAAAAATTCATAGTGCCTAATCTGTATTATTGAATGTGTTACAGTGATGACTGAAATGTTATAAAGTATGGTAAGATTATTTTAAGAATACATTACATTAAAAGTTTTATAGATTTTCTATCGTTTCATCTACATGGAATATTCAGTTATTTCAATAAACAGATGATAATAATGTGATCCACGATAGAACTCATGTTGCTTTAATTTAGACAGATGCTACAAGTCAGAAAACAAAACATATTCAGAACATCCCGATGAGTAGAAAATTTAGTTTCTGACATTCTGAGACTTGGTGTAAGTTGCTTCTTCAGAAAAAATCATCCAATATTCATTATAAGCAAAGATGGATAGTAACAGAGGAATCAAGGACGCGTGTTTCGTCCTGTTTGAGACTGGTCAGCTGTATGTACCTGCATCTCAGAGTTGATGTTCACTCTGGGACTCCAACCCAGTACCGCTCGCTTCAAACTGGATTAATGGGGATATTCAAACAAACAACACCAAGTGAATTAGAACTTCACCCCATTGCACACAAGCTAGTGGCTACCTGGACTCAGTAGCTAAGTGGTACGGTGTTTGAGTCCCGGAGTAGACACCAACTCTGAGATGGAGGTGCATCCACCTGACCAGTCCCAAATAGAACGAATACGCGTCTTGGATTCCACTACTAGCCACCTAGCCACTATCCATCTTTGCTTATAATGCTTGTGAATTAAGGCGATATTGAGGCAGTCCGCACGGTATGCACATACGCTAATAAGAGACTGATCAATTGCAATCCTAAGCATCAATGGGAAGATTCAAACAAACAATACCAAGTGAATTCATCCAATATTCAGTTTAAAAATTAAAACAATCAGAGCGTTAGTGTTTGATATCACTCAAATTAGGACTGAGTGTGAACACATCAAAACACAATCCTGGCCAGGACAGCAACTTGCCATCGGATGTGGCTTAGACAAAAAAATAAAAATGTAGATCATGTACTTCTGTTTCTCATCGGATTATGAGCGATAGATATTTTGATTTGGAAATGTTTAAAAGTCTTTCATAAAAAAATCAAAGACATTTGAGAACGATTTGTAGTTTTGAAGGATAAAAACTTATTAAACATATCACTTAAGAGATATCAGTAATCAAGTGATAGATTTCAGAATCAATTTTCTTATAGTATTTTTTAAGTGACGATTAGAAATAGTATTGTGCTGTTTAAACATAGGACCTAATATCTAGAAGTTTGATGTTGAGCCAAGTAACTATAAACAAGTTTTAAATTCGTATTCGGAGCGCACCTTATATGTGATACCGTCCACGTGACAAAAGCGAAGTAGGCAAAAGAAAGTTTAAACCTGTATTCCAGGTATTTAGACTGTATAATCACTTCAATCAAATAATTCAGTGAAAAATTACGTTAACTATTAAGCTAATAATGAATCATTTCAATTGATAAATTAATCAACTGACTCCTGAATAAAAATAAAGTACACTCTTTAAAGCATTTATGCGACAGTTATTTAAACAACATAACACTAAACCAACTTTGACAGAGTACTCTTTACTGCTATTATGCTTAAAAGCTTTAAATGACAGGAGTAAATAATGGATAGAAGTAAAACTTGATTTTCAGGCAAACACACACTTCATGCGTAATCCAAAGGAATTCAATCTTAGAGTAAAAAGTCTAGCATAATATTACCAAAATATATTTCTCTAGATAATATATATATAGCAATTATGTATGTTATCAAAGTAGTAATGGTATAAACAATACCTAAAAAACAAAACAGACTGATTTTCTCCTCTCTTTAATCTGAAAAATAAATAGAAGTCGTTATTTCGTGTCTGTCAACTTGAATAAACGAAAGATAAACTGAATTTTTGTGAATAAAGCAACACTGCTATTAAAAGAATCCAATAAAAAAAACCAAGACACTGAAAAAGATGACTGGAAAGCTGTTTGAAGAGAGAAAAAAAGTTAACATAGAAACACCGAAAGATAGAAATCTAAAATCAAAAAGAAATTAGAGTAATCAAAAATATGCACAATAGATTATGGAAAATAAACAACTGTCCCCACAAAAACGATATCATGAAATCGTATAAAATCAAAGAGACCTGGACAACAGCAGTGTATATACATTTAACCCTGTTTATCACAATCAAATTATTAATTTTCATTACTAATTATAGGGGAGCACATTACTAATTACCAAGTTAACAAGGCTGAATTGGCCTGCTTTTAATAAACAATAAGTCAATGTAGAAAAGGTAGTTCGGCAAACAAAATGTAGAGAGTAGCAGAAAACAGAAAATATTTATTCTAGCCATTCATTATTATACATCTATATAATAAAATCCAACCGGATATATACAACTTATGTTTCAAATTTTTTACATTGATTGATGTAAAGGAATTACCGGAATATGATACAATCCAGTACCAGTACAGTATATAATGATGATTACAAACAACTGAAAAGAACAAATGTACGTATGTGTACGTCGATGAGTGTACTAAATAAGTGACTCTGTGTATGGACATATACACAAATACACTAGTCTGAGTAAATTTTCAACTTCAATAAACAGTTATATTATGATAATAGTCAAAATAAAATTGTATCTGTTAAAATTAACAGATGGAAAATTGGTCGAAAAAAAATTGACAAGAAATAAGAAGTTTCTTTAATTTGATAAAAGATCAACATTTTATCTAATTATTGTATCTATTATTAATTAACTTTACATATATCTGTTCTTTTAAGAAAAATAAAACCACTTGGAGAAAAAAAAACAATGAAAAGTTATGATGAATAATTAGGTGTGGATGATGTAAGTTATTATGAAAAGCGGAAATATTGAAAAGAACGAAAAATAAAAAAACCCCGAATTGATTCGAAAATATTAAATTTTTCTTGAATAGGAAAAAAAAGGAAAAATTTACAACTTGATAGAATAATCATAGTAATAAAAATAATCGGAATGTGTTTAAGAAAAGACACTTTCCATATTTATCCAACAAACACACATATAAACAAAGAAGATATAATATAGCAATATTAAGGACTAATGAGATGATTTCAATGATAAAGTTAATTGAAGGAAAATCGTATAAATGAACGAATGGATGGATGGATGCAATCAAATCAAAAAATAAATAACACAGATTAAAAAACGAAAAAGAGAAGAAGAAAAGAGGGTAGAAACGATGATATATGAACACGCATTTCTAAAGACATAAATGATAATTAGTCAGGTAAGTGGATTTACACAAAGGAAATAGTAATTACAATAGAAAACAGAAAAATGATAAGTTGCAGTGATAAATAATCAAGAATCTAACTGTACATGTACACATACAAATAGTTAAAACTAAAATATAATAAAAATAGATGGAAAAGAGAAAAAAATGAAAGAATAAGATTTGCACACTTGAAGAAATCAGTTACCGACTAATTATTGATTTGATGTTATTTTATTGTTGGAATTCTGATAAACTACAGATGGTAATGATACAACTGATCCTTTTCCCGTTTGATTTCTAATAAAAAGAAAAAGAATCAAAAACGACACAATGGAATACTAACTATGACGAATAAAATCCTATCTAAAAGAAAACATAATACAATGACAGTGTGAAAAAAAATATATATATATATATAGTACTTACGCAACTAACCAGATACACGAACTTCTCGACTACTTCTCTCCGTATACTGTCAAGAGTGGGTGCAGGATCAGAGCCCTGCCAGTCTTGTGAAAGTACTTTGCACTTAGAAGACGCTGACTGCCAACTGATTAGTTGAGGATAGCATGGCATGGGTACCACCGCACATTAGGACAATATCATCCACATACACAAGGTCGAAACGTTCTTCTCCAGGCTACGGATTCATGTCACCATTACCCACATTCATCAGATCTGTTTCCAGAACGTCATCGACAGAAAGGTTGAAGATGAATGGTGGGTTTGGACAACTCTATCAGACTTCATCTGCGACCAATAAGTCCCCATCGGCCACCTAAACGACTCTCTTCTGTGCCTAGATGCCCGACCTGAACATTTAAGTCTCAGGTTAGCACTACAATATATGTCGAACGCACTTTCATTAGAAGAACAGCGAACTTCTAGTAAACCAATCCTTTATTGCATCCAGGCTGCAATCTGTCGAAGTATAGGCGGGGATGACGAAAAGACATCGTTTCTCAGACCGATTTCTTCGCACTTTGTAGTTTCCCAATCTAACAGCACATAATCGAATGTTAGTGAGGATCCAATAGGTAATTGTCGCCTCAGTTCTAGCGCTTAGTGCGGCACCAACGCCAGCAAAACCAGACGAAAATGCCACAGGGTACCCGGATAAATGCACGTGAAACAAGCTTTTCGAAGCGATAGATGGAGATCAAATTTGTAGTACTTTAATGGAGTCTTGAATACGGGTCTTAGATAGACATGTTATAGATACTACTAAGGTATCTAAGTCGAAATACATCGAGGAATATTCATACTTATGACCATAACTTTCTTTTAGAATTTCAATGCAACTCAATTTATAGGTACTAATTAATGTATATGAGTTTCAGGCGTATCGATTATGTGACGGCTAACTATACCACAAAGTCCGTCAAACTGAAGCAGGTAGGGTGGTGTTTGAAATAACAAATATTTGAAACCGTATGCTACAGGTCTATCAACAGTAACCATGCCTAACAATTAAAATTTTGGAGAAATGTATTGACCCTTACACAAGTAAAAACGAATAACACAGTGGAAAACAAATATTCGGATAAACTCGATGAATGAACATAAGGCTAAATTATGGAAAAAACGGGGGCAAAACACACAGCATAAATGCACTAGGATCTTTCAGTGCTTAAACAGATAACCAAAGTTGTTAATTAACAAATAAATACTCAACTAGTATTTCTCTAACAGACTGTGTCATACATAACCCACTAGGTATATTACCAAAGTTAAATTACATAGAGAAACTTACTTGTGTGACAACGCTTTGCTACTAACTGGTAAGCTTTTACTACGATCAGATATATTTGAGTTGGAACAGAGTTCTCCAGTATTTAATATTTTTGTACTCTGTATATCAGTATTATTTAGAACTTTATAACGATCACGAAGTAATTGCACCATTAATAATTCATTTATAGCTTTAACCCATGTATCTCTGATAGCAGGATCAGATGATTGAAAAATATAAGTGACTGCACGTTTAGCAGTCCATATAGCAAACCGACGACGATCCCCATGGAAATGAGGAGTTAAACCGATTTTGGAAAGCTAAACACACACAAAAAAAAACAAATAAACCTTATAAATAAATCAGTCTTGTTATAAGAAGTTTGGTAGTTGTAATAATCTTTAAACAATGTGTCCCATGAGACTGATCACGTAAATCTATACTTAGTTTTTCAGTTACGCTTACTTAGAACTATAAGATGAACATGTTCTCTACGACAAACTGAAAAAAAGACATGGAAACCAGTGAATACAAGTCTGAAAATAAGGTTATTTGGTTTACTTATTTATCTGATTGACCAAAAAAAGTGATAGGTAAAGTAAGTTTCAGAGTTTTAACTTAATAGTTGAAAGTTTAATACGTAAACCAGTGAACGACAAGTGCACTTCAACAGAGTGTGAACCAACTAAACTGTAGTTAGCGATTTACAGTTACTATTTCATTTCATATTGAAATGTACATAAGTAGAATGCCTACATTTATTCGAAACAAGCATTTCTAGACATTAGAAATGAAAAGTATGGAGAGATAACTTGAATTTCATTTCTGAATACTAGATGACAATTATACTGACTTTTTAATTAACTTCTCTAAATGTTAAGCACTAGTAAGTGATTCAACCTCGGGTAAACAATATGGTAATACAACGAAAGGTCTTGGTTTAAGGTTAGAGTTAGAAAAGATAACATGATTAATTTGTGAAAGCACTATAAACAACCTTACGATCCATTAAGTTTATGAATATGATATTAAAATTATTAATAATTTATATGATTATTCGATCGAATTGACAAAGAATGTAGGAATACAGTGAAGTAAGAAAATAGTTGTTTTGAAATTTACTGAAGATGCTGGTTAACAGCAAAGTGATTTTATAAATTTTACGATATGAATTAAAAGAAACTTATGGATAATATCTAATCATACTAATAAGAATAAAAGCAATATATTACTAGTGGGCTAACACTTACCTCTAATTCTTGTTTAATCTCATAATAAGGAAGAGAAGTAAAAGTCGGGATATTGGTTGGAGTAAGATTATTACTATTGTTTCCACTGCTAGATGTAAGTGATTTAGTGAAAGCCAATAAATTGGATGTTGTGCCTGATGCATTATTGGATTGATTGTATGCTGAATAAGTATTTGTAGATTTTTCATAGGAATCAACAGAATGATCTTGTGATATATTTGAAATTGCAGAATTTATCACTGTACTTGAATTAATCAAAACAGGTATGATTGAATTTGGTGAAGTACGGTATTTAGTGAGTAATATAGCATTTGTAAATAAGAAAACATGACGTTGTTTACTAGGCATAAATCGTACATCATCACGAGATATCGTAAAATCTCCTTGCAATAGAAATGGGCCCAATGCAGATGGACGAACCTTTAGGGAAAATATTTGTGAAAGGAATCAATGTAAAACTTTATACCAGTTACAGTTAAAAATTTGAATTAATTCAGCTAACTTTCGGTTTTTAAAACAGCAGTACAATAATACTGATGGAAACCATTAGAAATTTGGTTGTGATATGTACGTGATAATTGAAGCATATATATATATATATATATATATATATATATATATATATATATATACTGAATTTTAAACGATAACTACGTAAATAATAAAATATTAATGACATATTTACGCATCTACCAGTCAGTTAGTTATCATGTGAAATCTATCTACAATTGTCTATGATCAAGTATGTTTCTAATTAGTACAGAGAACAAATAGAAAAACAGTGCTACTGAGTGAATTATGACTTTTCTATCATTATTTGCATGAGACCTCGATGCATAGTGGAGGCGGTAATACTTTAAATTCCAATATTAAACAGTGAGATGCTTGTCAATTTGGGGTAAAATATCTGTGTTAATATTTTTTTATTCAAAGCTTATACTGATGATTATAATACCAACTATTTGTGGCTACGATTTGAATATTGTACAGAAGATACTTTTAATTTTTATGATGCTATGTTCTCCCAGTTGAATGAATTAATAATGAAGTATCGTTTTAAAAAGCTGCCTCAGCATCCACTTCGAATAGCAATGAGTTTTTTTGAGCACCAATATAGAACGATGTTATAAAAATTTGTTCTAAGGACTTTGGTTATTCTTGGATGGTTCGTTATCTTTACGTACTTTGTTTAACTGACTATTTGTATATGTGTACAAGTAAGTCCGGAATAATTGTATTAGAGCTTTACTACTTAATTAGCTTATTAACAATCCTACAACTCTTCAATATTGTCCCAATACAGACATTGTTTCTCTGATAACTAGGGAATATTCACTAACTTTTTTGAAATGAATATATTTTGATAAGAACTTCACTCATTGTGATCATTTGCATTAAAGATCAATGTAATTTTTCGAAAAAAAGAAATATTTCAAGAAACATTTCGTATTAAAAATTTACCGATAAACCACGAAGTTGCATAGCAATATTCACTGTTTCACATAATTCCAAAATAGCTTTATGGGCCGACTGTAGGTCACAGCTAAATAATTAAGAAACATACTACAACTAATATAAATACTTCGGAAAAAGTAGATATTTAATCAAATAATTAATATTTGGACTGGTTTTAATAAGAAAACAAAAGGATTCATCGCCTGACTGTAACATAATGTGGTGATTATTAATTACACAAAAACAAGATATAGCACGATAGTGTTCTCTGTTTAAATATTAGGTATTTGAAGTTGACTTGTGAAGTTACATTGACCCAAATTTTAACGATTGTTACTACTTAGTGTCAGGGTGTATCAACACATTTGAGGGAACTACCTAGTTGACGTACAATTGAGGTCATTGGATTAATCACATGGATATACCGTAGATTATTTAAGATGCAATTAATGTTGATTTAATAATTTTGGAAAATCAGTTAAATTTAAGTAATAACAAATGATTTTGTCACTACTCTGTCATGGAAATCTATTTACATTGAACATATACTTTCTCCGCTGAAAACAAACCGAAACCTGGAAGATTTTTCATTAAGAGCAACATAACATTTTTCAACAACAATCAACGAGGCATGCAACACAATTTAATATCCTGCTGTGTGATTTGATCCACTTCATGAACACTAACTTAAATATCGGTCTCCAACCAGTCAATTGTGATAATATACCATCCCCGATGAAACAATGACAGTAATGAATTGCTAAGAATTCATAAAGATAGACAAATATTGACGAAAAGACGCAAATATTTACCAGAACTACGTTAATAGGACATATTTTTTTTGAAAAATACTAAGCTTATAACTCATTATTCTATCTATGATGAGCACAATGAAATAACTTCCAGAAACCCATAAACTAAACTTTGCCTGAGATCTCCAAATACATCTGACAGTGAATATGGAAGATGCAAGGGAAAAATAAACACTGATGTGTTAATGGTAAGCCAATGCAATTGAGTAACCCCATACACGTTTGTGTACTACGCTTTGAGAGGCGCTGACTATATAGTCGGACTAGGTAATAACCAACTTGCTTATATCACTACTGAAGTAAACAATTAGTTGATATTTAAACAACTTCATGTGTAAAATTAGGTAAATAAACTAAACACACCAAAATTTATATTTTTTATTTGAACTGATGAATCATGAAATCCGGAACAGGGTGGAGTAGAGTCATGAAATACCTGTTACCTATCCACTGTCTTATAATTTACAGACAAAATCGGAAGGGACAATCTATAATCAAAAAAACTCAGTATTGCTTTATGTTATAACATTAAAAATATACAAAATAATTCTGTTTTAGTTTGTTCCATACCGCCAATAAGTGGTCAGCTAACTATAGTATTTTTCAAACAAAAAAATAAGATAATGGAAGAATTACCGGTCAAGTTCATTAGTTTCATGTTGAACAAGTCTATCCAATAGTAAATGATATCGTTGAAAACGCTGTACAGGTGTCACAAGACGAGAACTAAACAGTAATATAGGACGATTTAGTTCAGTAGGTGGTACAGTAGAAGACTCATTACCATTCATTTTCGTTATTGACATTTCTCTCCGATAGACCTCTTCATTGCATGCAGTTAACCAGCTAGAATAAATACGATCCTTTTCAAGGGCAGCGCCGAGCTGAACTGCACAATCATGAAGCGAACAATAAATTGTGTATAAGTCTACCAGATATGGGACCTAAAGATGATAGGCAACAACAGAAAATCTTTTATAAGTTTTCATTTCAAATCATTACTTACGTGGGAAAAAAACGAAGCGGTAATGTGCAATCGATGCAAATACTGAAATATTATCTCTATGACTATTGAACATACAAAAGTGGATGGTAAGCGATTGAACCTACACTATTGTATATCTACTTCATAGACATTAAGATTCAAACTGTGTAGATATTATAAATAGTGACGCGAAATTCAATAGTTCAGTTACATTTTTACCATTTCAATCATATAGAGCAAAATATGTGATGAAATAATATTCTTTTCAATCAGATCTAGCCAAAACGATTTATCACTGATAAGAATCGTGTAGTTTACTTAATAAGGGGTTATTATAATAAAACGAAAATCCCAATGATCTGGTTAAAAGTGTAGTAAGAAGTTAGTAGTGATAACAATGAAGAAGACAGCACAACAAAATACATAAATATTTCAGCATTCAAAATAGACCAAAACTTAGAGAATTAGTACTCGAAATTTATGTAATGCTAAAAGATAAACTGTATGAAAAAACCAAGTCCAAGTACACAATGGACAGAGGAGAGAGATAAAAGGAGCAACAGAAAAAAAACAGTGAAAGTATTTACCGAACCACTCCTAAACAATGAGAAGCATAAGTATTTCGACCCTTCACTGAATACAAAAACTAGAGTAGTTAGAGTGAATTACCAAAGTTTCTACCAAATGTTGTGTAGGAATTGATAAACCAGTGAAAAAGTAAGATGCGATACTACAAATGATAAGAAATATTATAGTTCTACACCCCACACGTAAATTATAGACTGAATCTGATAACAGGAAACTGCATACTGACTTTTAGAAAGACAAAGAGATATATGATCGAAAATGAAGAACATTAGAAAAAGTTTTCCGGAAGAGGATACTATTTATTTACATATCTAGCTTTCTTTGTATAACGAAAGATTTCATCCGAAAGTTCACAAATTGTAGTAATTTTTTATAGAGAATACAGTGAGATCAAATCTACATCGACTGTAAGTTTACTTCTAAAATGCATCTATTCAGTAGATAACATAGACTCTTTACAGCAGTTCATTATTAACTAATCATTTACCGAATCCAGGTATAAGTAGTTGGATTTGAACTACATTGGCTCACGTGAATGCTAGTGATACTAGCCGATTGCTCAAACCGAATAAGGTGTAATAATGTTCAAACATGTAACATATTAGTTAACATTTTAGTCCTTCGGTAACTAAGCTAACATTCAATCAGAATATAGACAGAAGGTTAGCACATAGATACTAGAGTACAGTAAGAGAGGTAAAATTCACTATCAAACGAGTCGTATACGAATGGACGTTAATCAATAAAGAAAAGTCAAATATTTTCATTAATGAAAAAAAGACACACAATCACTTGTAAGTTAGTTGATAAAATAAAACATTAGTTAAGAGCTAAAACAAACATACCATTTGAGATACCCAATTTTTAAGTTTTCCTGCATTTCCATTGCATTGTATTAAATGCGGTAGTAATATGCTAGCGAAATGAGAAAAACAAAAACAAGCAAAAGCAAGGGACTGTGAGAAAAATACCGATTACTAAATCCAATCCTTTTAAAACTGATAAAATATTAGTAAAAACATACAAAGAGGTTAATGTGTGACATATATTAACTACATTGAAATTTCTATGTTAAGTAGATATGATCTGCAAAACAACTGACATTTATTTTCTAACACCAGCTAGTATGATAAAGATCATAGTGTTTCCCAAGACTAAAATCGTTTGGTAAAAAGATATACGATAGATCTAAGTCATATGTAGCAAACAATAAAAACGCTCTATCGAAAATATCAGTACTAAGAAGCATAGAAATAAAAGAAATTTAGCGAAAAGATTTTTAAAACGAAAAATCAGCATCATACATCATGGCCATGTTTCTATGTTTCAAACAGCCATGATACAGATGCAATAATTTCGTAGATTTCTATAAATTTTGAGTAATAATGTGAATCTGTTGGAGTTTTGTTCCCAGAGAACAAAACTCCATCAAAATATTGTACTTTTGCGCAGTTTGACCTTCAATGTGTAACGTCCTTTTTTGTCGGTTAACAAGATAAATCCAGTAGTGTTGATGAATTTCAGAATAAAAAGTTTAATAAAATCTAACAACCACCTGATTGATTTCATCACATTATTCTGTCAATTAATTTTTAAATCATAGCAAAATGACAGGAAAGTCGACAATAAAATCCAGTACACGTAGAGAAATGAGAAAAAAGCCCATTGATGTATTTAACAAGTGAAACTTTCAGTTCCCTATCAAAATACACTTAGATTTTAACAGCAAATTCAGCCAGTCATCAACAATGTAGAGCTTGACATATGTGGGTTGGCTCGAGTAGTCATACCACATGAGCAAAACGAGACAAGTATAAAATGAGTTGCAAAAGAGATCAAAATGATGTGGTATGGATGACAATAATTTAACAAAATAAACATTGAGAATATAATTCATTTAACAACCACTGGCGGCCTGCTTGAGTACCTAGGCGACCTGTTCGTTCCATCTAGATATTTCAACAAGTTTTCTATTTTTGTTTGTTTTAACACATCATCATGTCTATTAATCACATCATCTATTCAGGAGCGTTTATGAAAAGTATACGATGTTTTGCTGTACAAGTTACAAAAAAGTACAATCAGAGACACCATGGTTACTGGCAATATGCATTGAAAAGAATCAACACTATCCAGATGTCGACTTCTGAACTGCTAACATCTAACTGGCGATCATTAATTGGCAATGTGGTGTGTCTTCTATTCCTACCAAGTCTAAACATGTATCGTAATTATGATGTAATCACAATTCAAGAATCCTGGTTAAATGATTTACAAGACGACTGCTCAGTATCACCGCAAGATTACAATATTTATCGTCAGGACAGATCAAGATGTAAGAAAAGGAAACTTGTTGAAATACTTTGTTCTGATAATTCTATACTGTACCAAAAATATAACATTGAATAAAGCCATTAATAATAATAATAATAATAATAATAATAATGAAAGGAATGAATGAAGGAATATTGGAAGTCGATATCGAGAGGAAGATAAAGAGTAAAAGCACCTGGACCACTGTGGACGATTCTGAGCTGCGTTACAAAGCATCTCCAATCACTGGTCGTAGTTATCACATGGACCCCAACCCGTTAGTCTGCATCTAGACGCCATTTGGTTGGTAGACGAACATCTTACCTACACCACAAGTGATACAGGTTACTAATGGTCATAAATGAATGAATGTATGACAAGATCTCGTCTGACATCGAACCACCACATTTGTCCATGAAAAGGAAATATCTATCATGAATATTAAAAAAAACTTTCTTTGACACAGTAAGTATGCAAAAGTTAGATTAAAAATAGGATACTGAGAATAAAACGGTGAAAACAATTGCTTCTAATTATAAATGGTAAGTAAAAATAGGCAACCGATAATCACATTCTGAAAATGTTTTTTCCTAATGATAAAAGAAGATAAACCAATCCTTACTCTCTATGAAAATGTAATAATTCCGGCCAATTACACAAAAGACGATTTTGATTATCACGCATAAATGTTGGCTGTGGATACGAACGAGTCCCCAGCTCGTTATTATTAGCACTATCAATAGAATCTAACCACACTACCTAAAAACAAATAAAATATACAGAAAATTTATAGAATTCAACAAATATTCATATTTTAGTCTGTTCAACTGAAAGTCTAAATTAATTAATTTAAAATCACAATGGAATATTTTAGATAGTCAAATAAATTTTAAAAAGCAAAATCAAAACATTTTCGCCAAATATCATATCACCTGAGGAAAAATTGATAAAAGTATAATGCAATGATGAACTTGGGGAAATTATCAGCCAATCAGGGAACGCTGCATAATTTCAAAACAATAAACAATAGAAACCAATAAAAAACAGTGGAATAACAGCTATGATCTGGATAATTAACCTTCACATCCAAAATTATTCCTTATGGTAAGTGAAAAAGATCAGATTTATATATAAGGAGTCACAAAAGTATTCTGAGTAAGGGTTATCACTCCACAGAGTTTGCGTTACTAACTGACATAGATGATAGTGCAGAAAGGTTGCATTAGGTATGAAGAATAAGGTTGGGGTTTTGAGTTGGGCTTAAAAATTAAGGTTACCGTTTACGATAGGTACTGACATTAATTATAATCCAGCGCCTTAGCACAAATGGTCAAGATTTAGAGGAAGACTTAGAAAGGGAGAATATTACACTGTAACACACAATCTGCCTTAGGAGCAGGTATTTTTCGCCAGTTAGGTTAGGTACCACTTTATGTTAGTATTTTGGTCAATTACTAAACATTTTTATTGATTCCGAACATTTTAAGAATTAATTATTGTCAGTTTTCATCTAGTTAATAATGATATACAAGTCATCTATCACTGCACTTCAAATTTTGCGTAAAATACACAAGGGGTTATCCTAATTCTGATTGGTTAGTACAAGGCTGTCAGTACACTCTGCTTTAGGCTAAAAATCTACCCGAGATATTTTAATACAAATTCGGATGAAGTTTGAATAAATTCTGTATAAAAATATCCTAAAAGTTTAGGTATACTGGTATTTTTAAATTTCTATCAAGTAGACAGTTCAGTAAGTGATTTATTGATTATTATCACTATTATTCAAGCTATACTGCATATTTTCAGTATAGGGTTGCGGAGACTATTGAATTTCATTACAATCATAAACAACCGTTAAAAACCCTGAAGCACTAGACCACCGTTTGATCCCAGTATGGGACTCCTTAACAGTACGCATCCACGACATATATATATATATATATATATATATATATATATATATATATATTTGTGCTACTCGGCAAGTAAACTGAATAAGCCGGAGTAATGTTAGGAAACATGACCTATCGCTCAAAACCGAAATGTATTAACTGAAAACCCATCACTACCGTTATTATTCTAACTACTACTAACAAGAAGTGGAAACTTACAATATTCCGATAAATGTTCACTTTATCAAAACATATACAACACTAATAACTACAACAACAGCATTACGAACAACAATCAATGGAATACGTCTGTAAAAAGTAATAAAAAATGACTTATCAATACTTTTACCATGTTAGAATACGTTTTGATCATTTTATTAGTGAACAGTTGATTTCTTGCACATCAGCCCCAAATGTACAAGGCATGTACTTACCCTATACATAAACATGAACACGTACACACTAAAAAACAACTATGCAAGAAACTTGTTATTGCATCTAAAAATCAACTAGTACAATTATTGACATCGACAACTGATTACAACGTTATTCTCATAACAAAAAGTGCAAGCAGATCTAAGTTCTTGTTGGATTCCATACAAATATTATAATCATTGGTATAAATATTTTGAAAGCAAAAAGCAGATTACACAACGATGATTGCTTGTCGTCTGAAATAGACTCAGAGAAATAAGTTATAGATAAAAACAATGAATGATTCCTACAAAGGTGGCTTACAATCAGTTAAAAGTATTCACAGAAAGCCAGCAAAACCAATCAAACCCCACACAAACAAACACAATTACCTAACAATAATGTTTTCATGTATTTTTATTACTAAACAGAAGTTCAGTAAGTTAAATTACAGCGAACAAACACTGTGAAGGTTAACTAGTAAAGACAAAAAACTGATCAACAATTGAAAAACCAGATCTAACACCATTAGGTAGTAGTATATAAAGACCGATATATATGTATATATATTTACATAAATATATCAAGTTGGATCCGAACTACAGATATACACAAATAGACACACAAAAATATAACGTAATCTGTAGGACTGAAAGTAATGTGGAACAAGACAAAATCGGTAAATCGTTTGGTAAATTATTAGCTTACCCATCTGAATATCAAACATAAAAGTACATAGGAGAGAGAGAAGGTGAATTATGTAAGGTTACTTTGCATATCACTATTTGTTTCAAAACAAAGATGAATAAAGTATGTTTGGATGATAGTGTATGTGATGTATTGGACGAAGATTAATTTTGTGATCAAAAAGTACAAATGGTTCCACAGGAATGAAATAGGACTGCCAGAAACGTTCATAAGGAAAAACTGCATTCACACCACGGTGATTCTGGTAGATTTTTTAGATCAAAAATTTTCCCATCCCGTTTTGTCCAATAAAATGAAAAGTTTTAAAAAGGAAGCTATTGGTTATTATTTTTTGAAGAGTAATACGAAAAATAATGATTCAACTTTTCCCTAAGCTGTGAACGTTAACAATTTACTTGACACTAGCTATATGTATGATGTGGGTTACTTATATCCACATAAGTAGTATATGGTGATGGTCAGGCATAGAATGTATTTCACTAGAAGATTGATAAGGAAAGTACCGAAACGGAACGCAATTGGTATCAAAATGCATGAACAATGAAATCAGAGAAAATGGACTGGTATTTACAGAAGGAACAGTCAAGATTGAGACAATTGATTGTTATTTTGCAAATTAACTGTTTACTGTATGGTTGTCTGATTTTAGTGAGATAGTCTGTAATTTCCGTATTAAATACATTTGGTTGTCCTCACCTGTGTTCTCATTCACTAAACATGATCTGAAATTACTAATTAATGTAAGTTGGTCAATTTTTCGATATTGTTTTTTGAGGCTTTTACTGACACAGTCGAATCAGCAGGATGTCTTTAATATGCGACACAAGGTGTTCTTACAGAACACAAACAAAAGTTTATTTCTCATTCAAACTATGGCCTTAGATATGAATCTAATGGTCGTACCAATCTCTACCCTCTTCATCCGCCATTCAATTTCAATAATACTTTCATGATTTCTATAATTCTTCAAGAGCTCAACCAATACTTGGATTCTGTTTGGAATCGTCATAGATGAATTAAATATACCTTTTACATTATCTTATAACAGTGACTTATTCATATGTTTAAACACATATGACGATTATTACAAGCTCAAACGATATGTTAAAATAATTCGTTGAAATGCTGGAAAATCAGTTTTCTCCTCTTGCATTAAGAATTTTATTAGCTTTCAAGCACAATCATTAATGCAATTAGAAATCTGTGTCTTGATCGAAAAATAGTTATGGATCTTTTTCTATTTTACTTCTAATGATATGCGTAGCCTTTCTCTTATCACAATTACTGCCAACTCCAAAAGACATAAAGAAACAAACTGAGTTCTGTTTCTACGTGATCAATAAGAAAATCAATTTCGTTTTGGATCTCAATATCTATTAACAGCCAATTGTAGAATACCCCGGTCTAATAAAGTTGATGTGGCTTTTTTTCAGAAGTTACAGTTCTATATTAAACGACGATGGATTTGCCTGACAGACGTTTTTATCAAGATAAAATTCAAATGTAAAATGTAAATTTTAACATTCAATCAAAACAGTTTATACTAAATTGATTTTAACTAATCAGATTACAACAATGCACAATTTATAGCCAATAAAAAAATTATCACAAGCAAAAAAATGTTTGTTCCTGGACACATGAGCACAAATTTTGAAATACAAGCTGACAAATCACTTATTTTTAAATATTTATAATCATGCTCCTAAATTTTCATCAGTAGGGATGTCAGCCCATAATGAAAACGATATCCATACAGAAAAGAGTACAGAATTTTGCACACCAACACATACTCATTAATATCCAACCCATTTACCAAGCACAGGTTTCCACTTAGTTTGCTTTGCTTTGATCCATACTGTTTGGATAAAGGATGAAGATAATATCAAACTACTTAGAGTGACGCTTGAATCTGCGGCCTACTGATTAGAAACCAAGTTCTCTAACCACTAAGTCAGTACTTAATAAGTTTTAGGAAATCAGTGAGCCCTGATTTGCTTAACAGTCTAGAGCAAGGTGCTCGAACACAAATGGATCCAGGGAATCATTTTCATCTGATAAAATCGCTGAACAATCAATGTTACATAAACAGATATCATATGAAAACCAGTAAGACAACTTTGTGGTGATATAAAGGGACAGGTAAAAAAAAGTGAGGGAATAAAGAGAGAAAAGTAGACATACAGACTTATATCCAAAGAACATTGACTACCTTTTTTCCACTTAAGTTGGAAGTTTAAAAGAAACAGTCACATAACTATCGTTTACTTGGACTTCGAATCAAGTTACCCTGTCACTCAATACCTAGAAACTGTCTCAACCATGCACTATAGCATGGAAAAATACAAATTTTCAACTTTCAAATGAAAATGGTCTCACAATAAGATAAGAAAGAAGGGGTTCACATTTGGTAAAATTTTGTTCCCAAACACTTGAATATTTCAAGTACAAGAATTTCTTAAATTTATCTAATAACAGTTAAAAATTAAAAGAACGAATTATTTATTTTCATCTGAAAATCAATAAACTATGATTGAATTTTTAAAATAAACAATACAATTTCTCTTATGAAAATATTTTAGTAGAAAATGTTTACATTTACTATTCCTACACAATGAGAGTAAGTAAACAATGGAAGTCAATTGACAAGTTTCTCCTTAAAAAAAGTGATCTATCAGGCTAATAAGTTAGGAAACTATTTGCAGACTGTGATGTTTTTGTATCTTTGATACACACAACAGTGGTGAAACCAGAATCGGAGTAGGTGTCAAATCTCTTAGATACAGTTGGTAGACCACAAAGACAAAAATCAAGAATTAAGTAACCCAAATCTTCTTGTACACAAGCTTTTCCATCAACTTTATAGACATTAGACTGAACCTTCGCTTTCTAAGCGCAGAACACACTTCACACAAATAACCATCATAACAGGCTATGTGAAGTACTTGTACTGCGTGTGAAAAGCTAAATTAAGTAAACAGTTGTAAGAGATGCAATGAAGAATTACAAGCAATAAACAAGAGGTTTATAACCTCATCAATAATAGTAGTTTGGAAATACATTGGAACATATTGAACTTACATCATAGACATGCTGTAGAAAATTGACATAGGATTTTTCTGTATCTACCAGTTCTTTCCACGCTAATTGATATCGTTTACCCGGAGTTGATAATGAAGTCGGAGATTCTAACCGTGACAACTGAGTTGAGGAAGTTAAATCCGAGTCTTGAATGGGATTGGATACTTTTTTATTGTGGTTGTTAAGACCCTACATTTAATAAAGGCAGAAAACTTTAGTATAGCAAGAATAAGATTCCTCTAACAAAATAAATAACCAAACGAGGTTAAAAATGAGAACTTCCAGTCCCATTGAATGTAGATACAGTAGGTTAGTTCGCTTGATCTGTTGTTAAAAATTTATGACGTTAAAACGAAAACCATAAATTGACAGAAAGAACACAAACACTGCAAAAATATAGGGCTACTGAATAGTCACCTTAAAGGAAAAGCAGCTTAGTAATTAAAACATTCAGCCTATGAAGACTGAGTTGAAGGTTTAAACAATGGTTACACTTAACTGAAGTAATATCACTAGCTGTTACATAAAATGTGTGACTTAAAGTTGGATATAAATATGAGGTATTACTTAGTGAGTTATTGGTTTTATAAACTTTAGCAAATTAACAACACTCACAGAAGTATGCCACTTTTTTTAGAAAACAATAATTCATAGATCAAAACATAAACCAGGAAATTTATCATACAAAACCATCTATGTTGAATGATTAATACAAGTGTGATTTTAAAAAACACTATTTGACTAGTTTGTCATTAATTCATGAATAAAAAAGTTTGAAAATATTGTTCAAGTCTAAGATCTATGGGAAAGCAGTTAGGCTATATAGTATTAGAAACAGAAACCTACTTCTGAAGATGATGATGTTGATTCGATAGCTTCTTGAATGGGTGAATTTGTCCCGGGACTAGTCAAAGTACTGCCATTGCTATTAGTACTACTATTAAAAGATTGAGAGTTGGGATGATTTCTTGGAAAACTTGTTCGTGAAATGTGTTGACGAATCGAAGCAATAGCAAGATTACAATTTTGTGCTAAATCTTCTACTTGTTTTAATAATTTACTTAAATGACTCTACAAATTAAAAATAAAAACAACACGTTAATGAATAGAAGAATAGCAATTGAAAACATTAGAACAAAACAATCATAATTACAGAAATCTTCGATTAAGGAATCAGTGTAGCATAAGGAGATATAACATTAGATTCACATTGAGGATTAGAAATCACATTAGTACTATTTCCAGACCAATATGTGTATACAACATAGTCTTACAGGGGAATAGATTATTATTGAAGCAGTTTTACCAGCAATACTTGACACTGTGTATTTACAGATAGATCTTTGATTAAGTCTATTGTATTAAAGCAGTGGTAATAAGTGAAGGGTTGAATTAGTGGCTAAAGAATCCCGATTATAACCAGTTACTCGTAGATTCAAACCTTATTCCCCAAACTCCGATTTGGACAACTGGGTAGTATCATCAGACTTCATAGAAAAGTGTAGCCCAAAGTCCAATTAATAAACTTGTAATTAGTAAGTGAATTACATTCATGGTGATAACATAGTTGGGAAGTTAAAGATGAGGAATAAAAAGTAAGAGAATTTGCATTGTGGCGATGAATTCTGAGTTCTAATCGATTATCTTCAACCACCGATTTCTAACATCTCAAGGGCTCAAGCCTTGAACTATAGTTTGCATAGATACTAAAAGCTAACAGCACAGAACCAAAGCCCTATGAAGATACTGTGACAAAAAATGATTCTTCAAGCAATAAGAAATGATAATAGGGAAAAGACTATTCCAACCAAAAAAGTACTCTACTTTATTAGCATTGGTAGAAAAGAACAAGTTTATTCCATGAAATATACGAGATTTACAGAATGATATATGTTTTAAAAACAAGGAATTCTCTGTTTTTGAATTTTTTTGTTTGTAGAGATCACCGTGGTGAGAATTTCATTTGAATTATTTATCATTCATTTAGAACTAGAACCACTTTAATTTAAAGAACGAATATGTTAGAAAAGAGAACAATTTATTGCAATGTTTTACGGTAACAATTAAATAAAACTCACCTTCAAATCAGCGTCTAATAATCCAACTAATCGTGAATGAAACAGTTTAGGATTTCGAAGCAACTCTAATCTACTCTGACGTGAAGAAGTGAATGTAATCAATTCATCCATACGTGACCGGCATTCCACTAAATTCATTGCAGTAAGCTTATTCGGTGGCGTTACTGTCTTCAATAAATGATGACCTTCTTTGATCCATGAAGCAGCCTATAAGGAATAAAGATGGGAATAAATCTTTGAAGAGTCAAAAAAATAGAAAGAAATGTTAAAACTCTATAAAATCAAACAAAGTAACCGCATTAAATAGTCGAAGAAAAAGTTCAATCACAGCCACACATATTATTCATAGGGAACCTAAATATGACAAAAATATTCGAAGTACAAGTTATTGTCCTATAAACTGTAAAATATATATGTACAGCTATTGAACGCATATTTTAGGAAGGTAATTGCAAAGACTGAGTAAAAACACAATGAACATGAAAAAACAATAAATAACAATGTTGTAAGTATAAACAGTAACACTACTTACATTATCAATTTCTGTGTAGAGTTGTAGCAAACGATTAATTTGATCAGCTGCTTTTGGTAAATCTATACTAGCTAAATCAATCATATTTTTAAATAGCACAGACCATTCCTTAACATTTAAAGGAAATTTGATAGGAAGAAAATATTTTTGCATAGATTCATCAGTTTTTTCATTAGAACTATGATTAATTTCACCAGACATAACAGGGTTAGATGATTCATCTTCTCCAGAATATAGAGATAAGCAACTGTTATTTAAGTTAACATCATTTTGTTGATTACTTCCATTTAATTTTATTGACAAATCTGGACAAATAATATTTGAAACTAAATTTGCACTGATCAACCGATTTACATCACAACAGAGAAATGAGGCTGTAAAAAAAATATCTAATGAATTATCATTTAAGATTAAAACGCTTTCACTCGATTTAGCTAACAATAAATGAATATACGAAATAACAATTATACTAGGAGTCACTTTTATTATATAACAACGAGAAGTATGAGTACTCATGATTATACCACAGTAAGTGAAATGATTCTATCAGTTGATTTATTAATGATTAGGTATATGAATATATAATTTAATAGTAGTGATACTGTCTGGTTTCAAAACCAAATTAAGTGAAATTGAATTAGAACTAGTTTACTGACCGAAAATCAAATGGCTTAATCATTAACTGTTCAAATGTAATTCTAAAAAATTATATCAAAAATGAACAGATAACTAGAAAGTGATGGAACAGTAACGATCAAAATACTATATCTACACAATGTGGAGTAATATTAATTTAGCGATGACAGTTTTTCTCAGCTAAATAGTTGTCTTACAAAGTTTGGATGTAATATCCATGCTGATTGTGTAAAGAATTTGGTCATTTAACAAATAACACAGTCTGATAATAACATACAGAAATCATTGAGTGAGGTACTCTAATCACTAGCAAATTGTAAAGACTGTTGTTTAGCCTGATAATGAAGTTTGAAATCAAACGACCGGATTCGATAAAATATGTCTAACTAATAAATCTTCACCATTTGAAAATAAAATTAATAACGAGACATCAAACACAAAAATAGTGGCAGCTCTAAAATCATTACCAAATGAACTATATTCCTTCAAAGTCTGAAATACGATCCGTTTAGGTTGAATAAATATCTCAATACTCCAAAGGTCATCAATTTCATAAGAATGCTTAAAATAAACAAGTGCTCTGAAGATTAGGTGGGACTATGAATATTTTGTGCTCATGAAAATCAAGAAGATGAACATGTACACAGGATGAACAGAATATGATCGAGATTTACTCAAAAAGTCAAATTCCAGTAAACAGAGATGAAGACTACATTTTGAGAAAAAAGTTAGAGCTGAATTAGGAAAAAAAGGCGATATCACACCATGAATATAAAAGCTAATAAAAGCAGAGTAATAATAATTTACAGGCTAAACTACCATATTTAAGTAATAATGAGATAATAGTGAAATAAATATAGAAACTAAACAAAAATATTTATTTAACGAAATCTGGCATGGTCATGCTTTTAATTGTTGCAGACAAGAAATCTGTCATTAATATACCTACGATAGGGTGTAGTTCCTTCGATTGAGTGCTTAAGCTTTTTCTGTCCCAGATTTCCCATGAGTATATCATACAAAATTGGGCTCAGGGCTACTCCATCAATTCAGAGGTACAACACATTGTTGAACTGGAACTGAATATTTCTGGTACACATAAACGAGAGCTGTTTGAATCCATTGGTTGGGAAAGGAAGGAGTTGAGGATAATTACATATAATATCAGCCGTTTCCCTTAGAACAACCTTAGTGAAGAGTAATGAGACGTCGAAAGATACCATAAATGTATCGGAAGCATTTAAGCCATCAAGCTTTTGTACAAATTCGAAACTATCCTTCAGACTGTAAGCAGGCCACTTTCTTGCGGATTGGTTCTAAACACCATATCAACCAGGAGGCGAGTTTATGGAAAGGCGATTTGGTTATCGGTAATATTGGCCTTAATGGGATGTTTGGCTTGTGCATTTTAGGTAAGCCGTACAAGTAAGGTAATTGTGATTCTTTCGGCCTCAATTTGTTGCAGGTAGGATTATTGATTGAATTCTTCTTCAAGAGTCCTTCCAACTTCCTTAAAAGACGCTTCTAAGATGCATCTGTCAGGTTTTTCTGGGTACTGTCGATGATGAATTTCGTGGAATCACTTAAAAATGATATTATTTTGCTGATTTATTCGTCTTTGTTTAAGATGACTACACCGAGACTCTTGTCTGGTCGAAGTAGTATTACATAACGCTTTTACATTCTGGTCAACTCAATATTAATCATCCGAAAAAACCTACAGAAAAAAGTACGAAACTTTGACCTAGAGATTGGTTCACTTGGCTACTGACCACTAGGTTTGAAATTCAAATATCAAATATCTGCACGCAGCTTGGTTACCAAATTCCATTGCAAAAAATACCCTATGATATAAATTCGACGAACATATTTACACAGATTATGCAACAACAACAGCAAAAAACACATTTAAATACTAAATGCAATTAATTACCTTGATAATTGTCTTTCTCATCAGAATTGTTTAGTAACACTCCTTCTTTTTCTTCCACATTATCAATTATAAATAAAATAAAATTGCTTGCAATCTTATCTAATTCTTTTAATCTTGTTAATAATCGATTACCAGTGGCTTCCGCTTCCAATATACGACAAGATAGTAATTCTAAACTTTCCATATTGTTTTACTTAACGATGTATCCGTTTCATCGTCATCATCATCATCATCATTTTTCAATGCAGAAAGTATGATGAAATGTGAAGGGGAACATGATGAATTATTATTATTATTATTATTATTATTATTATTATTATTAGGAATGCAACTGTTCTCCTTATCATCTTTTAATGATGATTGATTATAATATTGTTGATGTACTGGGGATAAAGCGGAGGAGTTGGACATTTTAATTGGTAAATAATCAACTAGGGATTCAATGAGATTATTCCATGTACTGGCAAGATTAGTAAACTACGAAAAGAATTTTTGGAGAAAGGATAAAAATAAGAATGGGATTCTACGCATATTGAAACAATATCAATACGAAAAATAGAAGTTATTCTCAATTAAACCATTATAACAAAAATCACTTTACGGTTTACTATTATTTATTCTGGTCCCATAATCAACATGTAGTAATAACTGACCAGTTAGAACTATGATTTACTGGTTGAAAGATTCAATTCTCGATAACTGGATTAAGAGATTTGAACTTCATTATTAACAGATATGAAGTGTAGATTTTGCCATCACCTACCTCAGCTTACTATGCTGACTACCATAGGTTGTAAAAAAGTTAGATTGCACCCAGATCAATAAATAGCATCAGTTTAAGAAGTCGTTAGTTGTTGGTATGGGCCTTATAGAGTCAATGAATGAGAACCTTGAAGGGAATCGCCCAAATTTTGTTACTGCGATGGGTTTATTCTTTATATTCTGTCTAATTCGTAGCATAGTATTGCCTTACACCTTAGATCCCAGTTTTCATTTGTTGCTTATGGACTACATTATCCATGTTTAGATTTGTGTTAGCATTGATTTGAGTTTCTAAAGTAGTATGTTGATAAAATTATACAAAGACTTCCACATACATTAAAACCAAACATATTACTAACAGATGCACACTTTACGGCATTGGTTATAAGCTATCCTCGCACAATTCTCAGTATAGGTCAATTACAGCAACTACATTTCCCATGATAGTCTGGTCCCTGTTTAGTTACAAAAATAATGCACAGAAAAAAATGTTTTCTCAGCTTGTAGTAATTCGGAAATTATTCATATTGTACTAAAATAATTTCATTTATAAGAGTTATTTTGTTAGGGCTACAAAACTTATATTTGAAAGTAGGTACAACCATCATATGACTTCAGAACAACTTTAAAGTAACCTTTACAACCCGCATTTGTATGATTCATCTTGTTTTGATTTTTCTATGTATTTCCGATCTGTATTTTACAAATATACTGTTACACAGATTCTAACAAAAACAAACTGATACAAGTCAAAAGTTTAAGATTAGCTAATACTAAATTGATGAGACTGTCAATCCAATACAAACGAAGTGGTTAAAACACGTGTTGCATGCATTTAGTGATATTTAATTATGCATCTTTGGGTTGGTCGTAATAGGATTATAAAACTCTAATATGGCAAGAATAAAACTTGTCACAAATTCATTAGGACACTAATTACTGGCTGCAGTTATGTGAAATAAGTAGCCGATATTACCAAATTTAGATTTATGAAGACGTGATAATTATTAGCAATTAGTGAGCTAATGAGAAATTCAAAGAGTACCAGATTGTTAATGAGTTTATAGGTATCAATGCCAAGGTTGGACTTGATAGTTTCAAATAAATTTAGCATTGGGTAAAAACTTAATAATAAATATATTTTTGTTATATCTCAATGAGTAGAAAAATTGCAGTCCTGAAGTGGTTTACGCTAAGTGACGAAACGTCAGAAATACGATTTTTCTACTCATTGGGATATAAGAAGAATATATTTATCAATAAGGGTAACAGAGTTGTTTATACACACCACAGTTAGCAGACCCGCTATGGATTGGACTTCTTAAATTGATTGTACCAATATTTATGTGTTTAAATAAAAATAAGTAAAATAATTGATTTACTGTCCATAATAAACTAATTTCAAATTATATATTATATAGACATTTCACTATTATTATTATTAGCTTTATTCAACATTATATTTTTGGTACAATATAGAATTCTCAGCAGGAAGTATTTCAACAAGTTTCCGTTTCTCATTTGTTGATCGATCCTGACGATCAACATTGAGTGATTGCCAGTTAGATGTTAGCAGTTCGGGAATCGACATCTGAATAATGTATAGCAACCACGATGTCTCTGCTTGGGCTTTTTTTGCAAGTTGTACAACGGAAAGTTGTAAACTTTTCATAAACGCGCCTGAACAGGTTGTGAGATTAATAGACATAATGATGTGTTAAAATAAACAAACAAAAGGGGATAACTTATTGAAATATCTAGAGGGCAAAAACAGGTAGCCCAGACGTTCAAGTAGGCCGCTAATGATGATGAGTTGAAATAAACACAGTAGTATTAAAGATATACTAGACAACAAATGTCTTCACCTCAATTTTGAGCATCTTACTATTCTTCCTTTAGGTGTAATTCGTTTAATTATAATCGTTGAGTTCATTTTAATGTGCTTTTCTCACTTCTTGTAATTTTCTTGTCTGTATGTCAATTTTTTAGGTTTATAATATCAAGAATGAATTCGTTACAAACGGGAGCTGTGGTTTACTAGTCAAAGAACTTGATGAATGGGGTCAACGACTTGAATTCGGCCATATATATCAAGGTTTCGGCAATCAGGTAGGTAGTTACATGAAGAATTTAGTCCATAGACTAGTATACTAACATGTATGTGTTTAGCGATATGTATTATTTTATCTTATTTATTTGATTACTTTTGAGCTAATAAAGAAAGCTTTGGATAACATGTACAAAAACGTATTTATTTAAAATTTATATTAAAATTGAATAGTCTCATGGAGATAAGATGAATTACCAAATAAAACGTGATTCGAACTAATCGATTGGGAAAGCTTCAAATAGTTTCGCACTAAAATAAGTACTTAACAAATAAATCACATTACTGAAGGCTTTGGACTAAAAACGAGTTAAATGAGAGGTTGAATAGAGCTATTGTCCGAGCAAAGACTTTGTTCAGTAATATCTGTCAGATATATCCACTTAATTCCGATTTAAATAATCTCATTTCAATAACAGGTTTTTCAGAGAACCGTATTCCAACTACAGATTTTGTGTTTAACTTTAGGTATATTGATTATAATTGTACTACTTAACGAAGATCCAAACAAAACACGTTTTCACTGTCCTGGATAAAATGGTTAAGATGAATAATGTACATATCTTCAAAGTGGAAATACAAAATGTAGATTTTAATGTTACATCAATCACGTTTTGGGACACAACTTTTAGTTATCATACTCACATTGTAAATCTAGTGTCAAACTGATTGTCCAAAAAGTCTTAATTACAGACAAAGCAGAAACAATAAAAATTCCACTGTAAATGAATAATATTACATTCAAAACATAATTATACTTACTTCGTAATATTGGTTTTCAACATCATCAATCAGAAATGTAACACGTACTCGTTTCATGTATTCACGCCAGTACTGTCTTAATTCGGTACGAGCCTCAGTTAACCTAATGAGTATACGATCAAAAGTAATTATATGAAAGACATAATCAACTGGTAAGTCATACGCATCACTTGCATTAGCCCATGTCCCCGTTTTCGATGATGTATCACATTTTATTGTAGTATCTTCTTCTTGTATAGTTGTACATGACTGATTTGAATTTTTCCTAAGTAAATTTTCACGTATTTTCAAACCCTTTACTTCACAGTGAGAAACACGATGTAACCAATGATGACATTTTTTACGTAATTCGAGCATATTTTCACAACTATAAAATTGGTTTAAATGATAAGTTCTTGATTTTGGGTTGCAATAATGATCCTGTCGTTGATGATAGTTTTGATTAGTGCACTGATTCATGATGTTTTTCAATCCAGAGTATAGATGTTCAACTTCTTCAAAATATTCTTCAATATCCTTTAATTTGAATGGTAAAGATAAGGAATAGTTATTGCACATTATTTATAATTACGAGAAGTAAACACAGGAACTGAATTACCAAATAGAAGAAGTAATCCCGCTTCAAATAAAGAGATGTGAGAAGTAAGAAGCGAAAAAGATTGCGATAGTCGTATTAGATTAATAAGCAACAGCATTAAATCAAATCAAATAACAGACAATAATCCTGGAGTAAAGATTACAAATCCATTCTGTTAAGCTTCATAAGTAAATGAGATTAATTATACTCCCACAATAATCGGGGTATATTTTAGTACTCAATATTATTTAAAATGATAACCAGATAAAACAGTCAGAAAAATCAAAGAAATTAATGGTAAACAACAAGTGAATAATCTGCATATAAAATGAGGCCACTATTCTGTTACTTATTTGTTTTATGTTCTTTTATCTCACGATTAGACACACATAAAAGCAAACAAAATCAGTTTAAGGTTAGACTGGCCAATCATTCGTGACTTTACTTTTATTAACCATAAAATATCATTGGGTTATTGAGAAAATCCATGAATAATTAAAAATATGAGCGTAAGACTTATGTGTTTATGTTTAAGTGTTATCCTTATTATTTAAATGATTGTGCAATGAAGAAATATGATTAGTTATCTATGCCCGTTACAGAAAACAAATAAGAAGCATAAATGGATAAAGTTTGGTTGACATATATATAATACGTACTTGTGACAACTGAAGACAGAAATCTTTTCGAGTAGCATAATGCAAAATATGTTGTCGAACCTGATGAGAAATGTACGAGTAAATAAGTGCGGTATTCGTGTAATAACTTTTCAATAGTATTGGTTTAAAATGTCAAAAAACAGAAAATGGTATAAATTAGGCAGCCGTTGGATGTTAGAACATAGTTGGAGGTTTCATTATTTCAAAACCAACCCCCAAAGACAGAATTCTGCTCAAGTTTGAGGCTTTCTACGAAACGGTTTTAACTACTGGCTCAGGCTTCTGCGACTGATATTGTTAGAGTCAACATAATATAGTAGTATTAAAACGTCCTATAATGGCTTATTAAAAATTTATTCACGAGTATTACAGGTACAGACAAATACCAGTAACCACTTTTCAAATGGAACACCACTTTCAAGAACCAAAAGCCACAAACTTATTGTACTTCTAATCCACAACCACAAACGCTTCAAAATCACTACAGAAAGCAGTTGACCAGCTTACTTCTAATTAAAGGATCCATTATCAACACTCACTTTAAGTGATCCTAGACCAGTTTGATAGCAGACCGAAAAAATATGCAATAAACGAAGCGATAATATTGTGAGGAGATAGCAGGGGAAAGTTGTGTAATCGATTATCAAGAACAATATTTACTGAAATATCTCCATCAGTTTTGAAAAGTTCATTTCCGTTAAATGAAGAATTTAATAGGAAGCTATGGTAAAATAGCCACTGGTTCCAATTCTGAGGCATATCTGACAACTTTGAAAGCCACTAAATTGCACTATCCCTATGATCCCAACTTAGGAGCTATGATAGACTGATATCTCCAGTCCCATACAACTTTCATAATAAAGTCCCATATTATAGAATGAACAACTCTCCATTTTCTCCACTCAATTCCAGCCTACACAAGCAGCTTGTAATGTCGTGAAAAAAAACCCCAATCTAATCCGTATCTCTAACCATCAACTGTAAATCACAATCCTTATTCTTCACACAGGTTTAAAGCCCTCATTTAGCCCTAGTCAGTAGGTGGACATTCTTAATGCCCCTTTAGCGTCGCTCAAAGGTCATCCACAAATTATGGTCTCACCAGATACTTATTAAATTATTTATATAAATCACATCTCATTCCTCCATTTCCTTATTTTTCTCTTTAAAGTCAACTCAATATTCTTCTAAGTTCTACAGAACCTGTTTTAATATGGCTAATATTATGCAGACATCATTGAAACGTGTGTATAATTGCACTTCTAAAGAAACCTGGAATGATTTATGAGTTGTTTGCGAATAATTCCAAGAATAAGAGCATTGTTCAGGTATATTCAGCGTATTTTATACATTATATTTATCCGCTTAGCACCACGTGAAGACTACCTTGTTCAGTTTATCACAATGCTATGCAAAAGTTACCGTCAAATTTCGAATTTTTGATATACTCGAATCGGGTGCACTATCTCCAGGTCATGCCTATTTTTATTGCCCATAAGTTGAGAGTTTACAAGTCTGACTATGCCTTATATCATTATTTAAGATATTACACTCATCGTGAAAATGACAGTTGTATTGTTAATTGCATTTGTATGGGCTTTCAGAAGATCTGCCATATATAGCTGGGGGTCATCATTACTGCTTTACTATTTGAGAATCATTACAGTCTGAGTCGATATTTCACTGTGTGTCATATTTTCAACTATCTTCACAACCTGTAACTAGTTATTATTACTAATTTTATTCACGCTTTAAGTAATAGGCATCCAGTAGATAAAATGATCGGTATAAGGAAATGTATTCGATAGAGTGTTGTTCAACCGGACGAAAGATGCAGTAGATCCCGAACTCCGGGGCCAACAGGTTGTCGTATACCGACCAAATCGCGACACTACGGATCATTGTTGAACAATCAATCGAGTGGAACTCGTCACTATACATCAAATTCATTGACTATGAGAAAGCATTTGACAGTGTGGATAGGATAACCTTAGGGAACCTTCTTCGATACTATGATGTACCTGAGGAGATCACTACCATCATACTGATATCGTACGAAGAGCTACACTGCAAAGTTGTGCATGGAGGACAGCTGACAGACGCATTCCAAGTGAGGACCGGTGTCAGACATAGCTGTTTATTCTCATCCCTTCTATTCCTTCTGGTGGTTGACTGGATTATGAAGACCTCCATATCTGACAGGAAGCACGGAATACAATGGACAGGTTGGATGCAAGTAGACGATTTGGACTTCACAGATCATCTCCACCTTCTATCCCACACACACCAACAGACGCAGATGAAGACAATTAGTGTAGCAGCAGCCCCTGAATCAGTAGGCTTCAAAATACACAAGGGAAAAACTAAGGTCCTCAGATACGACACATTTATTTGTTTATTTGAACATAAATACTGATACAAGCGGGCACCAGATATATATGCGCCATACATACAACACATAGAACGCCAACCCAATCACACTTGATGGAGAAACTCTGGAAGAGGTGGAGACATTCACGTATCTGGGTAGCATCATCGATGAACGTGGAGGATCTGATGCAGACGTAAAGCCGAGGATCGGCAAAGCAGGGTCATCATTCCTACAGTTGAAGAACATATGGAACTTAAAACAACTGTCATCCGACGTCAAAGTCAGAATCTTCAATACGAACGTCAAGAGAGTTCTACTGTACGGAGCTGAAACTTGAAGAACTACTTTAGCAGTCACCAAAAATGTGTGAGTATTTATAAACAATTGTCTACGCAAGATACTCAATGTCCGTTGACCGGACATCATCAGCAACAGTTTACTGTGGAAGAGAACAAATCAGTTTACAGCTGAATAGGAAATTAGAAAAAGACGTTGGAGGTGGATAGGCCACATACTGAGGAAATCACGAAACCAGTCCCCAAGTCGCCTGATACGATCGAGGGTGGAGAAAGTGAGCTCTCCCTCTCGAAATACTCTCACATGGCCACGCGTATACAGCCACTTTCAGGGAAGTCCTACTCACTGCCTCTTCACCGTGTGACTGCTTACGAAATTGAGAAAACGAAAAGTGAATGTCCAATTCTTTAACCGGGTTGGTGGATATGGGAGATCCATCTAGGGGAGTTGCGAAACCCTGATTCCAAACTAATGGTGCACATTGGTTCCAGGATCCTGAGGGAACAAATGGAGTATGGATCTATTGTTTGTCACCGGCTACTATGAAACTGAATCTCTTGACGTTGCTCCACTGCCTTGTGGATTAGACCTTTAGGTCGAAGGCTCGGGGTGTGGCTATTTTAGGAAATCATCTGCTTCGGTTTAGGCACCCAAGTAGTATTCCAGCTCACACAAATCAAGTGACTTGTGTGGCGCATACGTATTCAGTGCCTCCTTGCACCAATGTCTGTGTTTAAATAAATAAATAATGCAAGACAATGGCTAACTTGGAATAGTGAAGGAGAACGGAAAAGAGAAAGACCTAAGAACACACTGTGTTGGCAATCGGAAGCAGACATCAAGAGTATTAATAGCGACTGGGAACAACTGAAAAAAATGGACCAGGACAGAATTCGATGGAGAATGTTGGTCGGCGGCCCATGCCCCTCTACAAGAGGTAACTGGCATAAGTAAGCAAATGTGACAGAAAAGAGCCACTATGAATCTTGATATAAAGCCAAATATTGACCAAACTTCTTCACGAAATACTTCCATGGAAATGATAATAATAATAATGAGTTTACTAATCTAGAAGGATTTAAAATAAAAAATTACTTACTATCCTGTTGGTAAGCCAGTCTTCAATGTCAAAATTAAGTTCGCCACCCAAGTCGTTTGTCAAATGTTGTTGATCTATGAAAGGAAGCAATTCTTCAGTTTTGTCGACGAAAATTAGTGGAATTTTACAGCCTTCACGAATTGAGTTTATTGTTTTCTCCAAGAAAAAGCTTTGCATAAAACCTTGAGGTTTGATAATAAATATTTGATGTAAGTTTCCTGGAAATTTTTCCTAAGTATTTAAGTGAGAAAAACTCGGATAATTACTAACATTTAGCCTGGCAACAATTGACTTGACAACTGTCCAATTACCAGTACGCCCATCAATAATGACAGTAAATTCTTGAACACATGTTAGCATTCTGCTTTTTTGAAGAATAATTACGAGAAACAACTTACGCTGATAATGAAGAAAAATACTGCATAAGAAAAATGTATGAATCGTCACCTAATCCATCTAAACCGCGATCTTGGAAAATTATAAGGGAGCGGAATTCCTTATCATGACCACCTGTAGTTAAAGAATATACCCAAAACAACGTGATATTACCTGTGAATATAGCGTACCTCCTTAAGAGTATTTCCCTTATATCTTTAGCTAAAATCAGTGGGTGTCCATTGCTTGAAATTGATTGGTTGTCTGTCATCCTTGTACTTTCATCCAACTCAAGGTACTCCCAAGTGCCACTAAATAATCTCTGTAAATTTTCGAGAGAACCATCAAAAATCTAACATATTACGTCAGCCTACTAGGAAGTTTGATATAAAGAAGAATTGGACGAAAAAGGTCAGACAATATACCTAAGCATAAACCCCTGAAAACTGTTAGAGCGAAATCTGTTTAGGCATTTTAATAATAAAATTTTAGAATGGAGAGTAGGGAGTGCGAAATACGAACTATACTTTTTATCAATATTTCATCAGTAAACTCGTGAAATTAATCCTACATATATATTTCGAAAGTCGGTCAGATAGTAAATTTAATTAGTTCGTCAACTTTTACGACCTAAGTGATAAACTAAACAATCCCAACTGTATGTTGTGATAGTTATATCATATTTGAATGCTTCTTTTTACGTATCGTCATCAAACTATCTAACGACAGGAATTATTTTTAATACTTTGGAATTTAGAGCTACATATGCATGTTTTTCTTCGAGTATTAATGTACACAGACGTACCGTCTTGCTCCATAATTTGAAAACTCTGTTGGAGGTAACGACACATTTAAGAGTACCGCTTCAAAATCTCAGAATGTTAGAATCCGAAACATCCATTATTTGTTTAGAAAGATTTTATGCACCGGTTGATTTCTTTTAATTCTCTTCTTCGGTTTTGGTGCGGTTTTACGAATTTATTATTGGTCAATGGGTGGTAGTCTAGCCACTTGACTTCACTGATTCTAGTCACTTTGGTGGTTATTTGTATATTTGTATATTTTGTAATTCAAATGAGTTCATTTGTCCCAGAGCAGTATGGTTTCTGAACACCTGCAGCTATTATATTTCCAAGTAGGAGGTAGGTTGCAATGTAAAAAGCATTTAAGTGATAATTCAAGTGTTAGAAGTAAATTGTTCCAAGAAATAAATAGTTTATGCAGACAATGTGAAAAGACCAAATTTTAAGGGTGAAAGTGAAAGCGGAGATGATAATAAGCGAGATAGGGGGAGTTATTGACATGTGATAATGATAACAGTATCCACATTTCAAGGCCTGAATCATGCATAGCTGGTTTAAGCGAAGATGGCAATCCATAGATGATAATCCGTTTGCCGAATGTTCTATTGAAGCTATACACTGAGAGGGCAAATCTTGACGAGAAAAGTGAGTGAGCAGCAGGGTGTTTGCTCTTTGGTATTAATTTTTTCATGGTTTGCTTAAAGAAACGTAGTGTTGATTTTCAGTTAAAGTGCGGGCATTTGGGTAACATAGAGTACTTAGTATGTTGTTTATCATTATCAGATAACCTCTCATCCTCCTATAGCTCAGAAAGAAACAAGTGCTGAAGCCTGCTTTTATATGATTAGTGTTTTAGCCCTACTACCCACTTGGTTGTCCATCTCTGTACTTGGTCCAAGAGGTCTATGTCACCCTTGAAGAATGTGTGTGTGCCAACATTGAAAACTTTAAGATGGTAGCACTTGTATGTGTTAAAAAGAATCAGGAACAATCCGAGGGTGTTTGCTCCAAGTTATCTTCACATAAACTGAAGTGTTAGCTTCGCCTTGTATTCATCCTTTATGAAGTTTTAATACGTGTCTAAGCTTTTATGGTTACTAGCTCGAGATAACGCTCCGTGTTGTTAGATCCATTTGAAGCTGAAGTCAGTTCTTTTCGATTTCTATCGACGTCCAGATCTTTGCTTCATCTGCATAGATTAGTGCTGCTGAGCTACTTTTTTTAGAGGTCATTAGTATATATCAGGAACAGGAGTGAATCTAAGAAAATCTATGAAAATCTCGATGTTGAGACCCTGCAGCTCGTGTTCACTCTACCTACCTTAGTACGCAAAACACCCGTTTCCTAGGTGGTTTCGAGGTTAAGAACAAAGTCGGTTAAAGAACTATATCTTACGGTACTGTGTCAAGGGCTCTTGCACCGTTAAGGAATATTATTTCTTTGGATCCGACAGGTTGATCAGCTAGCTGACTACTGTATGAGACGATTCCACACACAGGACTTGCTTTTCCAAAACCTATGTCGAACATTATGTGGAATGATGTTCTCATTCATTTTTCCACTTTTTTAATTGACCACTCCTTACACTATCTTGGAAAATATTGGCAGTAATGCTGCTGTTCTGTAGCAGACTGGATCTTTTCTATCTCTTTCTGTGATTATAGACAGTAGACTGTTTTCACTCTTTTGGCAGTTGATATGGCTACAGTGAGTGCTTAAACGTGTCACATACTGGTGAACTGATGGCTATCTCACATTGTTTTAGGATTACAGAGTGGATATTGTCGCATTCTGGTGACTTTTATGAGAGGAAACATTTTGGTCTTCCTCGTTAGTGTTTAAATATTCTAATCCGTTAGTGAAAACTTGGCACCTCTGTTGCTGGTGAGGGGTGAAAGAAGTCATGTAAGACTAAAGGAGCCCATGCTATACTTCGTAGACGTAAGCTTAGCTGGTCACTTGAAGTGATTAGATCCCATTATCGTTCTCATATTCACCCTGTAAGCGTTCACAGATGAAACTAGTAGTATCTGAACAGTCCCCATAATGGGTAGTTTTGTACGGTCAACATAGTTTTAAAGTCTAAAATGTTTGTGATGAGCTGGGTCAAACTAGGCTGCCCTTCATTCGCTTGTAATGGTGTTGGTGTACGGTTACAAGTCCTTCAAAGCACCTAATATGAGTAGTCCGCCTACCCAACTGCATTAATCCTAATGGGTCCGACAAGTCTCTTGAAGCTGAAGTATATTCACTTGAGAAAATGAGATTTTCACAGTGAAATCAACCCAAACGACATCAGTAATTCAAAATCCACTTGGCAAAATCGCACGCACTTTCAGTATTTTTCTGTCAACGCGAGACTACTTTGATCCAGTATATTAAAATTCCCACTGGAAATTACGTATGATATTCTGCTCCTGCCCTGAACTTTATCCTCATCCAAGATGATGATATCTGAACTTTTTTACATTCTCAAAATACTCACACATTTTTGGTGACTGCTAAAGTAGTTCTTCAAGTTTCAGCTCCGTACAGTAGAACTCTCTTGACGTTCGTATTGAAGATTCTGACTTTGACGTCGGATGACAGTTGTTTTAAGTTCCATATGTTCTTCAACTGTAGGAATGATGACCCTGCTTTGCCGATCCTCGGCTTTACGTCTGCATCAGATCCTCCACGTTCATCGATGATGCTACCCAGATACGTGAATGTCTCCACCTCTTCCAGAGTTTCTCCATCAAGTGTGATTGGGTTGGCGTTCTATGTGTTGTATGTATGGCGCATATATATCTGGTGCCCGCTTGTATCAGTATTTATGTTCAAATAAACAAATAAATGTGTCGTATCTGAGGACCTTAGTTTTTCCCTTGTGTATTTTGAAGCCTACTGATTCAGGGGCTGCTGCTACACTAATTGTCTTCATCTGCGTCTGTTGGTGTGTGTGGGATAGAAGGTGGAGATGATCTGTGAAGTCCAAATCGTCTACTTGCATCCAACCTGTCCATTGTATTCCGTGCTTCCTGTCAGATATGGAGGTCTTCATAATCCAGTCAACCACCAGAAGGAATAGAAGGGATGAGAATAAACAGCTATGTCTGACACCGGTCCTCACTTGGAATGCGTCTGTCAGCTGTCCTCCATGCACAACTTTGCAGTGTAGCTCTTCGTACGATATCAGTATGATGGTAGTGATCTCCTCAGGTACATCATAGTATCGAAGAAGGTTCCCTAAGGTTATCCTATCCACACTGTCAAATGCTTTCTCATAGTCAATGAATTTGATGTATAGTGACGAGTTCCACTCGATTGATTGTTCAACAATGATCCGTAGTGTCGCGATTTGGTCGGTATACGACAACCTGTTGGCCCCGGAGTTCGGGATCTACTGCATCTTTCGTCCGGTTGAACAACAAAATGTCGACAGTCAAAATAGAAAAATACAGTTCAAAATCTCGGGAAAACTTCTTCCTTATCAAGTATTCATTAATATGGAGCAGTCTTCCTTTTGAAATATGCCGACAAAGTAAATACGGTTGTAAGACTTATCGATCCAGCCCTCACCTGCACAGATCTAGCGCAAACGAACATATCCGCGTCCCAGACAGACATCATAGGCTCTCTACATATATAGACTAAATTGCCTTATTTCCCTACTTTGTACTTGAATTAGATACTTTCCACTCCCCAACTTTTTTTAAATTGAACTAGACAGGTAACTCACTGGAGTTATCAATACTTGGTTGCTAAACGACGATTACAAAATCCTTAAACGTCCAAAGAAACGCACAATCGACTACCTTCTACCAGTGGTCGTGCATCTATTGAACCTGTTGCCCATCAACTGGTTAGGATAGGACAAAAGTACATCAGTACCAACTTAGTGTGAGTTCCTTCTTGTCTATTCTTTATCAGCTTATTACCCTTCTGTACACTAGATCGCCTTGCCAATTATATTATTTCACCACTCGTTATCTTACCTTATCTGTAACTAATATGAATCTACACTTTTCCGCCTACTTTGGTAAGCAACTATCCAACATTATACCCTTCTTAAAGCCTATACTCTGATTGACAACCTATACTTCACACTATAGTCAATTAAAGCATTGCACCGAAGCCTTACCCACAGTTCATAGTTTGTAACTGTCTGATAAGCTTGTAAAATGGTACTTACAGAAATAGTGTTTTCCAACAGGATGTGAAACACAGAGCATTGTGTGAGGTATGATATATATCCAAAAATAAGCGTAAATGAGTCTAACATCACAAAAGGAGGGAGGATGGAGTTAATGATCAGCAAGCATTGATGGTGAGGGCGATGACTTCAATCCACCCGTGTTTGTGGGACAGAACATTTTGTTTGTATCAGGCTCTCTATGGATGAGAACAAGTCAATCAATCTGTGATATTGAGGTTGTTCTCCTACACTCACCATTCAGACTCTTGTTTCTAATTTCTATGCTGGATTAACTATTCTACTAAGACAACCTATAACATGCTAACTCGGACTTTTACATGAAAACTGTGTATCATGCATCGGATGATGAAAAACAAAGGCAGACGGTAAAGGATATGGTTGCTATTTTACTTAACACTCTACTCTCTACATGCACTCTCCGTTCTAATAAACAGTCTTTCTCATCCCAATATTGACTTCACTTCCTTCATTAGGACTTACTCCACCATTGTAAATATCACATCTCATTGTTCTTTATTACTGCATTCCTTCATCTGAAGCCCCTGATCACATTTCACTTTAACAACATGAGCTAGTATCAATTTGATTTAATAATTTATCGTACCTCCGTCTGTTCTACTACTAAATGTTAAGCATTGGTTATCGTCCATATCCAAATGCCTTGCTGCTTCTCGGTTTTATCCTTCTTTTCTTTTCTCTCTTCAGAATCTTGCCCTGAGGGTGAAGGTATGTAACTTCTGACATCTGGAACAAGCTCGACGAACCCGCTTCCCCAAGGTCACAATTCGAACCAGGGGCTCCACAAGTCTACTTTATGACAACTATAAACTTAAAATTTGCATTGCATAAATACTTAGCACGACCAAAATCCTAACACAATTTTGCCGAGATTTGATCTGGTGTGTAACGTGGACGCGATGCCCCTTTGGAAACTATTCTTATGAAAACACATTATATCTAAACGAATGAACTGCTATCAACTTTTATAGATTATAATTACTAAGTAACCTTGCTTGAGATGCATACTGTGAACCAGTATATGTTGTGACTTATAGATCATGCCCGTAAAAAAGCGATTTGGTCGGTATACGACAACCTGTTGGCCCCGGAGTTCGGGATCTACTGCATCTTTCGTCCGGTTGAACAACACTCTATCGAATACATTTCCTTATACCGATCATTTTATCTACTGGATGCCTATTACTTAAAGCGTGAATAAAATTAGTAATAATAACTAGTTACAGGTTGTGAAGATAGTTGAAAATATGACACACAGTGAAATATCGACTCAGACTGTAATGATTCTCAAATAGTAAAGCAGTAATGATGACCCCCAGCTATATATGGCAGATCTTCTGAAAGCCCATACAAATGCAATTAACAATACAACTGTCATTTTCACGATGAGTGTAATATCTTAAATAATGATATAAGGCATAGTCAGACTTGTAAACTCTCAACTTATGGGCAATAAAAATAGGCATGACCTGGAGATAGTGCACCCGATTCGAGTATATCAAAAATTCGAAATTTGACGGTAACTTTTGCATAGCATTGTGATAAACTGAACAAGGTAGTCTTCACGTGGTGCTAAGCGGATAAATATAATGTATAAAATACGCTGAATATACCTGAACAATGCTCTTATTCTTGGAATTATTCGCAAACAACTCATAAATCATTCCAGGTTTCTTTAGAAGTGCAATTATACACACGTTTCAATGATGTCTGCATAATATTAGCCATATTAAAACAGGTTCTGTAGAACTTAGAAGAATATTGAGTTGACTTTAAAGAGAAAAATAAGGAAATGGAGGAATGAGATGTGATTTATATAAATAATTTAATAAGTATCTGGTGAGACCATAATTTGTGGATGACCTTTGAGCGACGCTAAAGTGGCATTAAGAATGTCCACCTACTGACTAGGGCTAAATGAGGGCTTTAAACCTGTGTGAAGAATAAGGATTGTGATTTACAGTTGATGGTTAGAGATACGGATTAGATTGGGGTTTTTTTCACGAGCTGACATTAGCTTAAATGCTAAGACGCTATTTACCTATATGGATAAATAATTTCGGGCCCAAATCCAAGACATTTCGTTATTCATCTAACTGTTTGATACATAATTCATGGTCTTTCCAAGTTGTTTTGTGGAACAGAATAAGAATCAACTGCCATATGTTTATTGAGAAATGAAGCAAATAGATAAGCTCTTAGGAAAATGGATTGTTAGTGATATAAGATATTGAAATTTTTTAAAATTATGCTATGAATGTCCTGAATAATTTAAAGAACGACCGTCACTGTGCATTTGTTTCGGTTTCGTATACGTGGTGAAGATAAAATAAATCCATAAAGTCACTTAATTTAAAAAAAGTACAAGACATTGTATCATTAATTCCTTCTGTGAGTCGGTAGTTGTAATAACGAAAAAGAGTAAGATCAACTGCAGTATAGCAACTAACTAGTACCACAAATACACAATAATTGCTTGGTTTTATGTCCTATGGCCCGTCAAATTGCGTGTGACAAAATCACCAATCAGAATACGGAATTCTGTTACCTCTTCCGTGTGCTAAACAATTGCTGAGCTAACCATCACGAACAGCTTCGAGTCAACTCGGGATCCTTATTGGTCCTCAATATAGTAGCTTTTCGCTCAACCCACTCCTTTCAGTTCAGAACACAAATATCAGCCGCCTCTGTATAATTTCGATACTTCAGACCTGAGTTGTTTGCATGCAAGCAGGCCGGTTTTTTTTACACTACACACTCCCTTTTTAAACTTATTACTTATTAACGCACGTTCACTTCTGAACAAAATTTCAGCCTTGAGAACCTTAGCCTTTCTAGCCAAGCCTTCTTTTATACATATCACTGAAACGTGGTGTTATCCAGCAGTGGCCGATTCCGAATTAAATATCCAAAACTATCGACTCTATCGCTGTGACAGAGAAACTAAGCGAGGAGGCGGTTGTCTTATATTTGCTTTGGATACCTTAACAACTAACAAAGTTGAAAATAGTATCTTGAATAGTTTACCAGAATCGATCTGTATATCAATCAATACCATAAATCATAGTCTACTTCTAGGTTGTATATATAGAGCTCCTGATAGTACTGATAATTTGAATGATCTTATTATCAATGCATTTATACACGCATCTACTCTAAACTTCAGTGCTAAGATTATCACTGGCGATTTCAATTATCCTGGGATTAACTGGAGTACCGGTAGTTGTCAGTCAAGCAATGTTGAATTTTTATCAATCCTTAATCTGTACTGCTGGTCACAGTGGGTTCGTACCCCAACAAGGGGTGATAATACACTTGATCTAACATTTAGTAGAGATATCATTCCCCTATCTGTACAAGTATACAACGAGTTTGAAAGCAGTGATCATAAGATAATAGCTTGTGCTCTCCCCATCTATCCCTCCTACAGCCGACCAATTCAAAGAACCTGCAATTATAGAGACTATAAGCATGCAGACTGGGACCTCTTGCGCTCACTGATCAAACTCTCAGACTGGGATGAATTCTTCTCATGTAGCAGTCTGACAGATGCCATCAACATATTCTATTTGATTGTTAACTCTTGTCTAGATTCCTGTGCACCAATTAAGACTTACAGGATTAGTAAACCTTACGAATTATATATACCAGCTAAATATCGTAATAAACTAAGACGCCTAAAGAAACGTTATTTTAAATCTAACGACTTCATGGCAGTCACACAAATAACAATAATTTTTGACCAAATTAAAGAGAAACAGGTTAAAAGCCATCAATGAAGAGCTATTAGCACTAAGTACTAGCTCAAAAGTGCAAAACCTAATCCACCTTTACAATAAACGTGCTAAATCAACTCAAAATGTTGATATACCATGCATCCTGCATAATAATAGTTTTATATATGATCCAAAAACTATAGCAGACCTTTTCAGTGGTAATTTTGCAAATGGCAAAGAATCCATAAATGGCTCTGTTTCTAGAGTTATATGCATGACTGGCAACTCAATTAAATCTATCTCCTTCTCATGTCTGAAAATTAGTAAGGTTATAAATAACCTCAACGTTTCGAAAGGTCACGGTGCAGACGGGATTTCATCATTTCTCTACAAATATGGTGGTCCAGATATTCCACTTTTTCTCCTTAAGCTGTTTACTCTATCTTTGGAATCAGGCTCTTATCCTGACCGTTGGAAAACCGCGTACATCATACCACGTTACAAATCAGGAGATAAAACTGACATGAACAACTATCGGCCAATAAATATTACTCCAGTTATCTCTAGGATTATGGAAAAAATTATTAGTGACGAACTATCCAACTATTTATTGACTGAACAATTTATTGATGATTCGCAACATGGATTTCTTAAAAATCCATCTTGTATGACATGTCATTTTGACTTCTCTAATTTAGTCTATTCTCTTCGTAGCCAAGGATATCTAGTACTAGTGCTATACCTGGACATTTCTAAGGCCTTCGACATGGTCAACCACCAACTTCTCATAGGTAAACTCGCATCTTATGGGGTCCAAAACCCGTTACTAGCCTGGTTTGATTCCTTCCTCAGCAATCGACATCAAATAGTTAAAATCAACTCTTCATTGTCGAATGCCGTCCCTGTTAGAAGTGGGGTAATTCAGGGTAGTATCTTAGGTCCTTTGCTCTCTTTAGTTTTCATTAATGATATTTGTGAGTGTTTAAGTGAGGGTAAGCCCCTTTTGTATGCAGACGATCTTAAGGTGGTGTGCTCATTTTCTCCACATGAGCTGAGCAATATTCAAAATTGTATCAGCACGGAGCTTAACAAGGTATCACAGTGGTGCTCGAAATGGCAACTGGAGCTTAATACAGCTAAATGTGGTTGGTTATTCTTCGGTGATACATCACTCAACCTCGATCTTACCATAAATGGTGAAATGTTATCTAGGTTACACACAGTAGTAGATCTAGGACTTAGGTACTCCGACGACTTGTCGTTTACCGAACAGATAATGAAACAAACGTCCAAGTCTCAACGCCTTATAGGTTGCATAACTCGAAACCTTCATAACAGCGAATCTCGTATTCTAATGTACAAAGTCTGTGTTCGACCACTCCTCGAATACTGCGCGTTTCTCCCTAGTAGCACGCGCACAAAGGATAAATTAAGACTGGAATCAGTACAGAGACGAGTTACACTTCGTACTCTTGGAACTGATAGTGTCTTGACATATAATTCGAGGTGTAGTAAACTAGGGCTTGACCCTTTATGGAAGAGGAGACTCAAACTTAACCTTATCTCCTTTTTCAAAATACTTAACAAACTCTCCTTCACATCCAGCCAGGCGATTCAATACGCTAAAGCCTCACATTACGACATTCGTAACTCCTTGTCTTTAGCGAAACAAACATATTCCAGATCTTCTCTCCATATGAATTACTTTACCTGTAAGTTTTCTAGGCTCTGGAATAATCTACCTCAAACTATCCGTATGTTAAACTCTCTCCCATTGTTTGTTCGCTCAATTAGTGCCTTTTGCTCCTCTGAAAATGCATTAAATACTCTAGCGCCTGCAAGTGTATCTTACTCCACAAGTGAGATTATCGGAACTTTAAGTGTTTGACCTCTTACTTGCTATCATTGTTTTGCTGTTCCGCGCTCTTTGCTTTTATCTTACTTTCTCTAGTTGTAGATAATTATCAATAGCTCGCTCTGGCACTGGAAATAACCTTACAGAACAACGTTGATTAATCATCAGGCTATCCACTTAAGAAAAAATGACGAGTTCCCTGGTGTCGCATTGGCTTGCCGTGATATATGCCATATATAAACTACTTATCAATTACTAAACCAGCAAACATAAAACTTTCTTATATTTCATGTTCGCTCTCTACATTAAATGTTGATTTTTATATCAATCTGATCATGCCTGTAAACTGGTGTGAATTCTGTAAATATTATTCCCAGAATATATTATTATTATTATTAAATTCACAACATAAAATGGAATGTAATGATTGTACAAGGTCCAGTCAAAATTGGTTGAGTATAGGACATAGTAAGTGAGATTAGAAATAAATTAGGAATGGAAAATCGCGTAGCAGTAGCCAAAGGGTCGAGTAAAAGCTGATGATAAGAGAAATATAAATATTTACATGGTCTACTTATTGATAAGTATTTAATGAAAATATAATAATAATATATTTCTGCAATAGCAGATACATGCCATTTTTACAGGCATGATCTACAATTTACAACATACACTGATTCACGGTATGCATCTCAAGCAAGGTTACTTAGTAATTATAATCTATAAAAGTTGATAGCAGTTCATTCGTTTAGATATAATGTGTTTTCATAAGAATAGTTTCCAAAGGGGCATCGCGTCCACGTTACATACCAGATCCAATTTCGACAAAAAGTGTATTAGGGTTTCAGTCGTGTTAAGTATTTATGTAATGCAGCTTTTTAAGTCTATAGTTGTTATAAAATAGGCTTGTGGAGCGCCTGGTTTGAACTACGACCTTGGGAAAGCGCGTTCGTCGAGCTTGTTCCAGATGTCAGAAGTTAAATAGCTTCACCCTCAGGGCAAGATTCTGAAGAGAGAAAAGAAAAGAAGGATAAAACCGAGGAGCAGCAAGGCACTTGGATGTAATGACGTAATGACATTCTATAAATCATGTCTAGCAGTTACCATTCACCTATTATTCGTTTGGATATAACACTCAGTATGTAGTGAAAGGGCCCCTGACGGTCCAAGAACAATGTGCTGTCCAAAAGAAAAAAATGTCACCGATGAAATGGCACTGAAATAGGCAGCCAACTGTCAGAAGCTATAAGGTTTCTTAATGACTAAGAAATCAAATGCCTACCACTAGGGATTCATAAAATCGCATCTAGAGAAACCAATCAACAAGACTGTCGCTAAATGTGTTCGGCGACAGTAATCTAAACTCTAATTAAGATGAGAATAAAACAATGGTCACACATACGCAGAATCCGGAAGTTGAATGCTCCTCAGGAGTCATAAACAATCTGGTAATTACCACTATAAGTAAATGTGATGATTGAAAATTTCCGAATTCAGTATGTTTAACGGTCATGTATGGATAGATATCGATGTCAGGTAGAATAGAGATAATTCAACCGAATGTATTTAATTTGCAACTCGAATTAAGCGCAGAAAAAAGTACGAACAAACGAACAACTGGCATATTCACAAAAACCAGTATGGCTTAAATAGAAATCTGGGTTTTGTGGCCTATTATGCGTCTTCGCTGTAGGTTTGCAGTGTTAGTACAGCTTTGTATTAGATAAACACTGTGTACTACCTACAATGTACACGTTGATATATATATATATATCGGATCAAGCTCGCCTGGTTCTTGAAATTGTATTTGACTAACATATCCCTGAAGAACGCTTGAGTCACTGGTATCCGGAGTTTGAATAAAAGATTTTCCAGAGTCCTTCACCGCAATTCCTGCGAATGGTCAGTGGTCATTCCCACGACAGTACGTAACTTCTACAAACTCCAATATAAGCCCCACTTACGAACGAACAATCCTTTATTTCAGTGATTTAATGAGGTCTCTTTCATTACAAAATTTTTAGTTCTCATTGTCGTGGCAGGAATGCATACTAGCCTCTTCATTCAGTTGAATGTTGTAACAGTATTGAAATTAATTTTAGTTTTTAACGTCCTGACAAAATTTTCTGCCTGACTAATAAAATACGGGTGTCTGGAAGCACTGAGCAAATGAGTGCACCCTGCTATTCAACCTGATAGTAATTGTGTCTGCAACAAAGTGAGAACCAGCGTTATTTACTAATGTATTGAACAAAACACTGGTGGGGACAATCGAATGTATTTAGACACAAATTACAGACTGTGTCACTAAATTCTGATAACCATACAATTAACTGTTAATTTGCAAAATAACAATCAGTTGTCTCAACCTTCACTGTTCCTTTTGTAAATATCAATCCATCTTCTCTAATTTCATTGCTTGTGCATTTTCCTACCAATTGCGCTTCATTTCGGTTCTTTCCTTATCGGTCTTCCGCCAAAATACATTCTGTGTTTAACCATCACCACATGCTACTTATATGGATATAAGTAGACCACACCACACTAATACAATAGTGACACCCACACAACTGGAGACTTTTCTTCTCACTTGAATTCTGCAGTAAGAATTCGGTAACATTTAGGAAGACTTCGGGGGACTTGAACAATAATCTGTGACAAGTGCACAGTGCTTGCCCATAAACAAACCAGTGTTCTGCCAGACCTCTGACGAAATGGGCCGTTCAGTCCACTTGAAGGATGACGTATTTCAAAACTATTTGCTTAGAGACTTATGTCGTTACTTATCTTCCATCATCGATACGTGAACCTTACCGAAGTTTTGAGTTTAGGAATAACCCTATTCAGCAAAGAGGAGCATGAGTGAAACAGATTTCTGGTCTACCTACTTGCTCAAAAGCTGCACCAATACTCATAGCAGGTGGATCGGCAATAAGTATAAAGTGTACACTAAGAGAGTAACTTCGAAGGACGGCATCGCACTGAATAGACTTCAGACTTATTAAGCAAGATTCCTTTTTCTAGTCCCATTTAAATGAGCTTGATGTCAAGGTTTGAAATAAATTATCATAGAAGTATTCAGTTTTCAAATAAAGAATGAAACACAGGATAAGTGACCATTCCCAACTGTAAAACCAGAGCTAGTAAACAAATGATGACACAGAGATCCGTTCATTCATTAATTACAGCAAATTCATTAGCTGATACAACAAGTATTGGCAAAAATGTCAATTGCGGCTGATTTCGTAAAATATTCTCACCGACTCTGGGCTGCAACGACGAGTCATAACCGAAAACAGAATAATAATCACGACTTGAACTGATATACGGCGACGCATAAGCCAAACAATCGGTTGCTAGCACAATCAAACAAGACCGATAGTTTCAATACTTCAGCTCTCTTGACTTAGATAGATAAAAGGACTGGAAAAGTTAGGAATAAATCCAGAATGAGTTTAAAGGGGTAAGAAAAGTGATCATAATTTTGTAAGCCATTTCAGTGATGGTACATTCGTAACTAGAGTTATTCGTTTCATATGTGCTTGATAATCACTACCGCATTTTAATTTTCAGGAAATTTCAAAGCTAGATTCACAAAAAGCAGCAATTGTTTAGATTGGTAACAACATTTTTCCCACGCAGACGACGTAACAAAGCAGTAAGTCTGTAATCACGAGCTATTTCATCAAAAAAGGATGATAAGACCATCTTGATAAGACTCAAAACCTTTAAGATAGCTTATGGCATTACTTTTCAATTCTCGAAGTGTGGTAGAAAATAACAAACTAAATGGAAACTAGCTGTATTTGAATATACCAAAATGAATGTCAATCGTTCCCAGAACTGGTGAAGAGTGATATAGGGGAATAATAATGGTAATAACAATATATTCCTAAATAACAGCATGTTACAAGAGACATGCCAGTTTACAGGCAAGATTAAATTGTCACGAATACAACAGAGTTTACTGTAACGAGTTACACAGTTAAGCTCATATGCCATTGTTGTGACTTACAAAATAAACCAAGGACGTATGCTATTTCGTTATTGATTTTATGTCCGGCTTTTTATCACGTGAATTATCCACCAATCGGAATACGACGTTTCCGATCTTAATACTGTGACAAATCAATGGCGTTCAACTGGTATGAGTAGTCTAGCGTCCTTATTGGTCCATTGTCCGCCTAGCCCTTCCAATTAAGTCCAGAACACTGATTGCAGCTTCTGCTATGTGAATCTATGCGAATCATTTATTTCAAGCATACTCGGTTTATATACCCGACAGACAGACCGCATCACACCACAAAATAGAAAATAATATTTGTACAAGATCAAGCCAAATATGTCTGTGAGCGTGGGACATAATAATCAATAAACTGAGTGTAATTTAGGAACATTAAATCGTACAGTAATAATTTATAGGTCAAAATGAAGCTTATAATAAGATAAATATAGATCTGCACAAGTGAGTTACTCAATAGCTAAACAGTAAGAATATACATAAAATAACCGTCCATTTATACGTCCCGGAGGTTACCCGTACAGCCATAAAACTCCCTGGTCATGGAAATAGTGGAACAAACTTTTGTACATTGGAATATGAATTTAAGTAAGACTAGAATGTTTTATATGAGTTGGAGTACTTTAAGGAGGTTGCGTTGTAACGAGCAACTGGTGGTCAACAACGGATGCAAGTAAAATTCAGAGCTTTTCAAAACGAGACGTAATGCGGTAAATATATAGTTGGTTCATTGAAAACGTCAACTTTAATATATTACTTTCTGCTTCCTAATAGTGTTCTCAGATGAATAATGGAGGTATTGTTGAGGGTTCAGGACGAAACCATATGTTCTATATGTTTTTGGCGTTATATTACGAGAGTGCTGAAAAAGAGAGGCAAAACGAGAAGGATGGAAGGCAGAACGGTGTTCAAGTCTAGTGCAGTTTAGTCAGTTGTGATGGAATTATTAAGGTATAAATAACTAATCTTATTTTTTTTCATTAGGTCAACTTTAAAGCACGTATATATCATCAGGTCAAACAAAAAACCAAAGTGTGATGTTGAATGAACTGTATACATGGAGGTGATTCAAAGGAGCTGAACGTTTAGGATCATCTGTATTCCTAAAATTTGGTGGGGAAAGTAGTGTTCGGATGCATAAATAGCTTTTTTCGTCGAAATTAGTATAACTATTCATTGTTCCCTCTTCGACTGTGTTGCTTGTGTTGACTGGCACTGTGTATTTTTGATTGTGAATTGAAGCATTTTTCCAGAATTGGAAACACTGCGTGTTATAAAGCAGCCAAATATTATCGTTTGAACGAATCTTTACGTGGTCTATCCAGAAAGGATAGAATAACATTTATTTTGGTGCACTAGGTAATTTTATATATGATGAACTGTCACCTCTAAAATGCTATTTAAAATATCCTCGTATGGGCAGTTCGCTTCCAGTTGTCGGGGCTTCAGAAGTTCACTTTATAATATCAGGATATGAAAGCTTTAATTTTTGGAGTGAAATAATGGGGTCAAGACTGCCTATGTAGACAATTGAACCATTTGATGAACTAAAAGGAGATATGTATTAGCTTATCACTCAGACAAATAACTTTTGAAATTATTGGTAGAGATGATGCATAAATATCAAAATCACCACTGTATAAGGATTTGAATAGTAGGGTATAGTATGGGTAGTAGGGCTACAGACGGACGTGATATGTTACTTTATGTTTCAATTAAAGTATTCTTCATCAAATAATGGACATAGTTTACGAGAATGCGGTTTACCACATAAAAAAACACATGACAAATTTCAGAGAAACTTCAGTGCACTGCTGACCATGTTTCCATACGAACGGGAGTTTACCAAATAAACGCCTGTCCATTTGCCCATAAGTGTGATTTAGGTTAGGACGGCTTTACATTGTACTGGAATTCTTCATATTGCGAAATTAAATTTCGTGTACTGGCTCACAATAAATACATACACTTCTAGCATATTGTTAGGAGCGTATAGTTGTTTGGGTGGGCTGTTTTACGCGATTTGGTCATTATATCCCTACAATTATTCGATCACGAAGCTGAACATGAAACTGGTCATTAGATTACATTTGTCTGGTTGTTTCTGCAGTTGGGAAATAAATTCACGAACCTTCTGGCTGTTCTGATGAATCGTTTTATGAACTTTTCCTCTTTCACGTCACTGGAATATTATGGCTTTAACATAGTTTGATAGCATTCCTATTAGGGTTTTATAAGTAAGTGTATTTGACCTACCTGGAAATGTCAAATTTACCCGTAAGCTGTAGGTGTCTTTTCTGATGAAATTGACATAGTGAGTCACAATTTTATCACTCTGAATATATTTACTGGTCAGACTCTATATTTCAAACTTTTAACACACTCAAAGACTTCGTGATTTGAATGTATATACAATAATAGAGTAACAGGTTCTATCGAGATAATTATACATTCATCGGATATGTTAGAATTCAGTTTGTCTGATAGTTATGTTTCTACTAATACTGAAGTCAGGGAGAACACAGGGAGGACATCTGGATGTATCTGTATCGTACAGAGGATTTTCTCATCTATTCTAAGAAAGAGCATGTAAATAGACTCCACAGTCTGTACTAGATTTTTTCGGAACGAAAATTCTGCTGGTACTTCTGGTGAGGTATCGAGCCTTAGCAATTTGAAGTCAGATGCGATATATATAAGCCGACTTTTTGAAACATCCCCAGTGAAGCAATATTTCCGACCCGTACTAATGGCTTACAATACTTCAAAGGAGCTATACTAGCCCGCTCAGTGTATCCTACTGCAGCCATTGTTGTTGACAAAAATGAGATATAAAAGAACATTTGACCTCTCGATCCTATCTCACAACAAACTGCCGAAGGTTATGATGGCTCTTAATTTTATCAATTTTAACGCAATGGCCGATTTGTTTGACGTATGTTTTATCGATGCTCTGTTGATCTGTAAATATGGGACAAATTTAGCCTTATTTTTATCCCTTTATCAATCATCACTTGTTACGATAATTGAAGCATGGATCACTAGTAGCTTTTTCGACTTAAGTATATGTTTTGATGATCATTATCTATATTTTAATGAAAGGTTGAATAGACAAGGTGGAGGCCATAGTACCTTGATGAAGGGGTAAACCATGTTAGGTGTTAATCACTAGGTGTGACTTCGAAGTTGCTTGTTGGTCACACCATTCCCGTCTAATTCGAGTAGGCACCTAATCATTCGACATAGATCGTTCACATTGGTGATCTACAATTTTATAACATTACTAATATTTTTGTCAAAGTAGCACTTTCATGATATTAAAAACCTGGAATTCCCGGGCATTTGTTAATGACAACTTATACGCAAAGACATCTTCGAAGACTTGATAACCTAAAAACTATTCCTCACCAGTTAAAATGAAATAAATATTTGTTACGGCAAAGATCATTCATGAGCGGAAAGCGATCTCATAGGATAACGTATTATCAGCCATCGTAAAAACTCTACTACAATTATCCTGGTCCCTCTAAATAAATTTTAATGTTCAACGGCGAGAGGAAAAAACGTATTTGTTTAAAGCAATCAAATATTCTGAATAGTAATAAAAAGTAAAGAACAACGGCTTTCTATAACCACCTAAATGAATAAGTACCAGAAATCTCCAGTCAAGTGTGGGAGGCTTGATCTTATTTCTCGTATGCATAAACAACAGATTAGAAGTTGAGAAATCTAGTAGAGTCTGTCTATATGCTGATGACTTGAAGATAATATATGGTTTTCAGCCATAATTTGAAACGAAGGTTCAAATGGTTCAAATGGTTGAGGACGGAATAGAAGAAGCTTTCGCTTAACGGGCTTCCGTGTCTGATAGCAGTGGATCACCAATACCTCCAGGCAAGAACCTAGGTATATGAACGATAATAGAGGGAAAAAAAGAATTTGGTAAATCATAATAATATGTTATCCTTAGTCCTTAGGAATAAGTCAAGTTTTCTCTTAAAGGACTCCTGGGAGGTCGCTTGGACTAGCTCAGTCGGCAGCGAATTCCAGCACTTGACAACTCTAACGGAGTAGAAGTTGTGTCTGCAGTCTGTTCTGCTATGTAGGGTCTCCAATTTCTGGGTGTTACCTCTGAGGTTAGTGTTATGACTAAGCTTAAGAAGTTGTTTAAGGGGATGACCAGAAGTATTAAGGATACTATAAGTCATAAGAAGATCACCTCTAAGACGCCTATACTCTAATGGGTAAAGGTTAAGTGATTTGAGGCGCTCTTCATAAGGTTTGAATTTGAGACCCCGAACTGATTTCGTGGCTCGACGTTGTATACGTTCCAGAGTGACCTTATCCTTTTGGAGGGAGGGAGGAAATACTATGTTTCCGTACTCTAATTGGGGACGAATAAAACTGTTGAAGATTATGTGGAAGGTTCTACCGTCAAACTGGCCAAAAATGCGCTTCAATGTTACCAGTGCAAGGTTTGCTTGAGAGGCGTTTTTGTCACAGTTCGCATACGATTTCAGGTCGTAGGGTACCAACACTCCTAAATCTTTTTCAACTTGGGAAACTTCTAGAGGGGAGTTACCTAAGTTATAACTATAGTCTGCAACATGTCTCAGATGGACTACTTTGCACTTTGAAGTGTTGAAGGTAAGTCCGTTGTCGTCTGCCCAACTTTGAAGTCGAGTCAGATCCTCCTGCAGAACTAGTATATCATTGTGAGTACGTATCTCTCTCCAAAGTTTCACATCATCAGCAAAAAGCAATAAATCAGATGAAACTTGTTGAGGAAGATCGTTAATATAAATCAAGAAGAGAAGAGGTCCTAGTATTGAACCCTGGGGGACCCCACTAGGACATTCCATAGCCTGAGAGAGAGTGAAGTTAACCCTGACCTTAAAATGTCGGTTTTCTAGGTATGAAGTGATCCAGTCAATTAAAGGGGGTTTTATACCCAATCGTCCAAGCTTCTTGATAAGACATGCATGGTTGACCCTATCAAAAGCTTTTGAGAAGTCCAGGTAAATGACGTCAACCTTCCCCTTGCGATCAAGGATGGTTGTCGATTTATCCACCGCAGTCAGCAGGTTGGTCGTACAAGAATGACCTTTTCTGAAACCATGCTGTTGAGGCGAGAAGAACTTTGAGGATGATAAGTGTTCTAGTATGCCGTCGAATACTAGGGATTCCATAATTTTTGAAGGTATGGAGAGAAGGGCCACTGGTCGGTAGCTTGAGGGTTCACTGCGTCGACCTCCTTTGAAAATTGGTGTGATGTGGGCCAGCTTCCATATTTCCGGTAGTTTGCCTCTGCTTAGCGAGTGTGCAAACATCACGCTAAGTGGTGTCGCCAGGATTGAAGCTGCTTCCCTCAATACGGCGGAATGAACCATGTCCGGACCAGGAGAAGTGTCTTTTTTTAGGTTCTGCAGTTTACGGAGCACCAAGTCAGTACTCAGGTCCACTTCGGAAAGTCCTGTACAGGTGCAGGCGAAGCTTTCGTCAGTATGGTTGATGTGGGTCAGTTGGAATGTCCGGGAGTAATGTTCAGCCAAAAGGTTAGCGGCATCACTGTCGTTGTTGGTCGGGCCATTAGGACCAAGCAGTTGGGAAACTCCAGTTTTGCCTTGTCGAAGAGAAGCTGCATAACTGAACAAGCTTTTCGGATTGGAGACGAATCTATCGATAAGCTTGGTCTGGAACTGAAGCCTGTCTTCTCTTATTGCCTTTGTGCATGTGTTCCTTATATGTTTGTATTGCCTGTACGCGCCGTTGTTATCCGTTCGTTTATATTCAGCCCAACAGTGCCTTTTGCGGCTTAGCAAACGACGAGTGCGGTTCTTGATGATTGCAGGTTGCTTGTAGCTTTTTGGGACCATTTTAGGAACTGAATGCTCAGTAGCACATAAGATCGTGTGCAGTAAAAAATCCCAATGAGCATCCACTTCAATTTCAGGGCGAACATTCCAATCCACCTGTTGAAGATAATCCTGTAAAGCTAACACATTCAACCGTTTGAAGTTCCAGCGCTTGTTGCTAGTAGGATATCGTAGCTCCGTCTTGCTGACAAAGCTGAATGATAAGACGGCGTGATCACTTTTGCCCAGGGGAGCCAGGATTGAGAGGTCGTCAACTAGGAATTCTTCGTTTGTGAATACCCAGTCTAAGCGTGACGGTGTCTGACTGTTTCTCCAACGGGTTGCCGACTTCACATTTTCAAATAATCCCAGGTCGCCGATAAGGTTGAAGAACAGAGCTTCAGTAGAGTTGGCACCACCAATGTATGTATGTTCCACGAAGTTGATTCTAGGGAGATTGAAATCCCCTAGAATCAGGATATGAGAGAATCCAAGACGCGTAGAGCGAGTTAATCCTTCCAGCAGACGTTTGTCATATTCGATGTCGGCAGTGGGCTTCCTGTAAACGACCCCAACTAGGCACCTCGAGGTGGTAGATAATCTTACTGAGCACCATACTAACTCGTCAAGATTGTGAAACTCTTGATTGTGAAGTTGGTGCGCATCCAGGCATGACCGTACGTATAGTGCTACCCAAGTGTATCCAAGGTCCATCCTGAGTAAAAAGTAATTGTTGCCACATAACTTTGACAGGTTAAGATCCGAGAATTTGGAGGAAATCATTTGAAACCGGCGTCTTTTTGAAATAGATGTAGAGTTCAGAGACGTAATATTGAATTTTGTTAATAATTCTTTTGGGACTCCCCAAAACGCATTAGTTTTCAAACATCTTCAAAACAACATTTAAGCTCATGTTGAGCAGTTTATAGTCCGTGAACGTCGTTTTTCATCTCAAAATAGACCATATGACTTTTTGCACTCAGATTTATGAGATCGTATATTGAGCTACTTCTAATGGACAGTAGCGCATCATATGATTTCGTGATTGCGTTACTTATGGATTTTTCGTGAGTTTGTTTGTTCATATTTTGGTAGCATGGTATCTTAACGCTAGTTCGAAATAATTAAAGGTTACACGGAACAAAATTCATCTGTCTTGCTTATTTCATAGGTGTCTTAACTAGATTAGAGCAGACATTTTGGCTTGTGCAGGCTAGCCTAAGCTTAGAATTTTATTTCGTAAATTCTGCGTAATATCAGCGATCCAGCAGTTTCTCTTGCGTATCCTTTATTCAATCATTTTGTTGAACGCTTTCTGGACCAGAGGATTTTTCTCCGAGCTTTTCTACATATCTAAGCTTAGGGTTTGAGACCGTGATTCCTTTTCATTATCTACTCGTTAAAATTATTGGTAGCGCCGTCATCAAGAGAATTCTTCGGAAGGTTCCTGATTTAAAGCGTAGAGTTGTCTGTTTCCACGAAATTTTTTTCCTGTTTTTGGAAATTTGATCTTTTTATTAACAACTTGATGGCGTCTATTCACTTCAGAGATTACATTGATAGCTCAATCATTTAGCTTAGGGGATACAAAATTCCATCAGTAAGACTACATGTGCTCTTGGTTTTCCGAGTTTGCACACCTACTTCCTCATGTTCAAATATTTTACCTCATAATTTAGCAAGTACGTAGTTGTCATATTTTCATCTGATGTGTCAGTCCTACATGGTCATCGTTGAGGTTTGCAAATGATATTGTTTCATTAGGCTATCGAAACTCTCCTTATATGTGATCGTATATACGTATATATGGTTCTCGCAACTCAATGATGACAACGGTGATAAAGGTTTTTTAATGTCGATATTTTTGAACTAATGATCGATATAAATCGAAATGTCTTGCAGAATGTTGGGATTTCTTTCGAGTGATATATATATATAGGTAAGGTAGTATTTCTCTAAATTTATTATGAAGTAGTCGGTTAGGTGTTTTTCAAAAATATATCACACCTACTTGTTCTTCGTTGTTATAGTATGATATTACTCCGGAGAACAAAGTTTCATGCAGTTGGTTCCATTTATGAATTTGAATAAAGCCAGAACAACATTCATTGTATTGCATGGTTTCCTCTCAGCCGTTTACAACCATATATGTATTAAAACGTAACATTGAGGTATGAGATAATGTGCATCAATTGACATTGATGACGGAAAGAATTAGAATAACAAAACTTATCAATAGTATCTATAAATAGCTATTTGTGTAAGAACAGTTATGTGAGCTCATTTGGAAATGAAACCTAAGAAGCATTGGAGGGTGAGTGAGGCAGTATCTAAATGAAGTCTGGAAATAGGCAATGCAGACTGTGTGTCAAGTATAGAAGTTGTGAAGAGTTTGCATAAAATTCAAATCACTCGAAAATAGATATAGAACATTCGAAGCATTGAGGTGGTAATTGTTTAGAATTAGGAATTGATAACATGGTTTACGTAATAATTAAACAGGAGTTAGAAAGGTTTACATAAGTTTGGAGAATTAAGTGAATGAAAGACCGACGAACCAAGGGATGGTTTCGCTGTAAAATAAGAATTAGTTTGATGAAGACCACATAGCAAAGTAAACACTAACAAAATAATAATGATAGCAATGAAAAATAACGATCTACTAAGGTAGTGATAAGTCGATTACTTTTTTTTTCTGGACACGTAATTCAGGTTCGAGTTTCTTTATTGCTACTGCTCCGGCGAACCGAAGAGACCCTGTGTTTTTATGTTCACTGATAATTTTGAAGGTTTGAGGAACACCAAAGACATGTCCGGTATCAATTAAATACCGAACTATTGAACTATTTGGAGCCTTTTCACCTCTCATTCTCAAGTTGTTCAGAACGTTCTCAGAAGTGCGAACATATACTCTTCTCTTTGTTCTTCCGCTGCATGTGTTCTGGCACATACATGTAGATTGGTAAATTCGCAGAATGAAATCTGCACGAAACCTCTACTAAATTATCTCATAGTTTAAGGGGTCGTTTACTGATAGTTGTTTAAGTATTTACTGTCAAATTTTTATGAATTAATCTTCACGGTTATCAAAAAAATCTAGTTTGTTTGCTTGACCCCCAAATGCCATGGTACGGTCGAGGGTGTGGAGAATCAGCTCTCCCTCTCGAAATACTCTCACATGGCCACGCGTGTACAGCCACTGTCAGGGAAGTCCTACTCACTGCCTCTTCGCCGTGTGATTGCTTACGAAATTGAGAAAACGAAGAGTGAATGTCCAATTCTTTAACCGGGTTGGTGGATATGGAGGATCCATCTAGTTTATTTATTTATTTAAACACATAAATATTGGTACAAGGAAGCACCAGATAAATATGCGCCTCACAAATCTCATTCGATTTGTGTGAGGGCTGTGATACTGCCCAGGTGCCCAAACTGAAGCAGGTGGTTCTCTTAGGGGGCCACACCCGGAGCCTTTGACATGAAGGTCTAGTCCACAAGGCAGTGGAGCATCGTAAGGAGATGCAGTCCCATGGTAGCCGGTGACCAACAGTTGGTTCATACGCCATTCGTTCCTTCAGGATACTGGAGTCAGCCCATGTGCACCATTGGTTTGGAATCAGGGTTTTCCAACTCCCCTAGGTGGACTCGCCTTGTCCACCAACCCGGTTAAAGCGCCGGACATTCGCTTTTCGTCTTCTCACTTTTGTGAACAACACCCCCGCCACGAGAAGGCAGTAAGTAGGACTTCCCTGGCAGAGGCTATATATTCGCGTGGCCATGTGAGAGCATTTCGAGAGGGAGAGTGGACTCTCCCCACTCTCGGCTGTACCAGGGCATTTGGGCGGATCCATCTAGGGGAGTTGCGAAACCCTGATTCCAAACTAATGGTGCACATTGGTTCCAGGATCCTGAGGGAACAAATGGAGTATGGATCTATTGTTTGTCACCGGCTACTATGAAACTGAATCTCTTGACGTTGCTCCACTGCCTTGTGGATTAGACCTTTAGGTCGAAGGCTCGGGGTGTGGCTATTTTAGGAAATCATCTGCTTCGGTTTAGGCACCCAAGTAGTATTCCAGCTCACACAAATCAAGTGACTTGTGTGGCGCATATGTATTAGGTGCTCCTTTGTATCAATGTTTGTGTTCAAATAAATAAATAAATAAATACGTGCCTTCTAGTGATTTTCTTGTTCTTTTCAGTTAGTGACAGGATTTATATTTCCCGACAAATAAACTTGGTCATTTGTTCTTTGTATTCCAGTTAATTTTACGGAAGCAGCAGGATTGACATTGTTACTTAGTCTTATTTCTTATATTCCTATTTTAAAATCTTGTCAAAAGTACATAAATATAAAATGGAATAAGTCAAAATTTTCGATTAATAGTTAGTATTTCGGGATATATATGTATGCAGCAGCCTTAAATAATCCACTTTCAACTGTAAGTTCATTCGCCTAATATTCTCAGATTGTTAATGTCTATTGAATCTCAAAGTAGATGTCGTGTGAGTTATCTTAGCTGCGAAATATTTTCATAGAGACTTTGTGACTTATATTCCACTTTTAGACGTCACCGTGATAATCTTATAGTCGAGTCCTTTTAACAAAAGTACTCATGTTTTTTCCTGTATCCTCAAAATTTACACTTTAGCATTTGTAAGTCTTTAAAAGAAATGTAGGACTAAAAATATCAAACATTTATATTGGCCTAGTGTTTACAAATCAATAACTTTTATCTTCTTTCCTTTGTTATGCTGAGATGAACTTGCTCTTTTCAATATTAGTTACAGTAAGGTAATCAATTTACATTTATCTTTCAACTTTCTCTTTTTAAATAAACTACATTATATTTCAAGTGTATACTTATATATATTCAAATGACAGAGGCCTCGAACTTAATACAAGTTCATATTACGATACAAAATTTTATAGATTGGAATAAAAAAGCAGGAAAGATTATTATTGTAAAAAAAGTTAGTTGTAACAAATAGTCATTGTCTTCCAGACACAAAGGATGATTACAACTATTTTTTCTCAGTAAGTATGTGTATATACAACAAGTTGTACACACACAGGTATACGACTCCATTGGTTTGATAGCTTAGAATTTGAGTTGAAAATTCATTTCGTATTAATTATCAATAAAACTAGTGATATAAGATAGCTCTGTTGAGGGTATGCATTGCCAAAAAAGCCCGTGACATATTGGAGCCTTCAATGCCCCCAAATGCCTGGTACAGCCGAGAGTGGGGAGAGTCCACTCTCCCTCTCGAAATGCTCTCACATGGCCACGCGAATATATAGCCTCTGCCAGGGAAGTCCTACTTACTGCCTTCTCGTGGCGGGGGTGTTGTTCACAAAAGTGAGAAGACGAAAAGCGAATGTCCGGCGCTTTAACCGGGTTGGTGGACAAGGCGAGTCCACCTAGGGGAGTTGGAAAACCCTGATTCCAAACCAATGGTGCACATGGGCTGACTCCAGTATCCTGAAGGAACGAATGGCGTATGAACCAACTGTTGGTCACCGGCTACCATGGGACTGCATCTCCTTACGATGCTCCACTGCCTTGTGGACTAGACCTTCATGTCAAAGGCTCCGGGTGTGGCCCCCTAAGAGAACCACCTGCTTCAGTTTGGGCACCTGGGCAGTATCACAGCCCTCACACAAATCGAATGAGATTTGTGAGGCGCATATTTATCTGGTGCTTCCTTGTACCAATATTTATGTGTTTAAATAAAATTAAAAAATAAAAGTCAAATCGGTCAACAGGCCTACTTGGCTAAGACCCTAGAGTCTCGTTCCATTGATGTATGCTGTCTCCGAAACACGCATACAGGATCCCAGTGTGGTCATTCACTTGACCTCACCTCGCCAAAAAGGAGAGCCGACAAGATACACGCTCAGTGTATCTGGCGACCCTATGACTAGTTCTCGTGGACTTGCAGGTGTAGGCATAGCACTAAGTACGAGAGCAGAACAAACACTATTAGAGTGAGTCCCTGTTGACAGTCGCCTATGTACTGTTCGGTTAAACGGCTCCGTAATAACTCGGAAGGATAGGGACACACGTCGTCGCCTTTTCGTCGTTTCTACATACGCTCCCATGACTGCAGCCCAGATGAAATGAAAGATGAATTTTACAGAAAGCTTTTTGAAGTTCAAACATAGTTCAGACATAGTACTCGTAGCAGGTGACTTTAATGTCCAAGTAGGTAGCTTAAACCAAACAGAAAGACATTTAGCTGGGTATTTCAGTATTCCGGCTTAGCGAACAGATAATGGTGATCGTCTGTTGCAACTTATTTTATATTTATTTATTTAAACACATAAATATTGGTACAAGGAAGCACCAGATAAATATGCGCCTCACAAATCTCATTCGATTTGTGTGAGGGCTGTGATACTGCCCAGGTGCCCAAACTGAAGCAGGTGGTTCTCTTAGGGGGCCACACCCGGAGCCTTTGACATGAAGGTCTAGTCCACAAGGCAGTGGAGCATCGTAAGGAGATGCAGTCCCATGGTAGCCGGTGACCAACAGTTGGTTCATACGCCATTCGTTCCTTCAGGATACTGGAGTCAGCCCATGTGCACCATTGGTTTGGAATCAGGGTTTTCCAACTCCCCTAGGTGGACTCGCCTTGTCCACCAACCCGGTTAAAGCGCCGGACATTCGCTTTTCGTCCTTTTCGTTGCAACTATGCTCAGACAATCGTTTATTTTTAACAAACACTAATTTTAAGCAGAAGGAGAGACATCGTCTTAGATGGCGACCACCTGCACCAAACCAACGATGGGCTCGAATAGACCATATTGCCATCAGTTATCGTTGGAGAGGCTCGATAGAAGATTGTCGCTCGTATTGGAATACTTGTTTAGACTCAGATCACGCTTTAATACGAGCATGCATTTGTCTGCGCCTCACTGGACGCAGGAAAACTACACTAAGAAGACCCATTAGAATTGAACTGGGGGACGAGAAGTAAGTTCCAGGAACAACTGAGTTCTCATTTAGGCAGTTCTGTAAACGAGACTGACCCAGATGCTGCTTGGAAAGACACGAACAGCTGTGGAAACAGCAGTAACATCTATTAGTCATTTAAACCATAGGGCTCCAAAAAACCACTGGATTTCCTCTAAGTCTATTTCACTGATGGATTCGCGTAAACTCATCCCATCAGGCTCTGAACACGACGAAGAGCGTAAACAAATTAGATCTAGGTTAACTAAAAGTCTAAGGAACAATCGTGAGTAGTGGTGGGCAACGAAAGCAAAAGAGATGGAAAAGGCGGCGTCTGTAGGCAACACCAGGCAACTATTCAGACTAATAAAAGAAACCGGAATTAAGAAGTCAAGTGTAAGTGAGACAATCTCGGAAAAAGACGGAACCCTTATCTGCCCTCAGCCCAGAAGTTTAGAACGATGGGCGGAACACTTTAAGGAGCAGTTCAACTGGCCTTAAGTTACTCTACAACTAGCCACCATTCCTAAACACCCTGAATGGGACATTGAAGTAGGTCCCCCGACTCTAATTGAAGTTCAAAGGTCTATAGCTGTCCTGAAACGAGGAAGGACAGCTGGTCCTGATGGATCAACTCCAGAGGTCTTTAAATATGGTGGTCCAATTTTAGCGATTAAGTTGACTGATATTTTAGCTAAAACTTGGGAGTTGGAAGTAATCCCATCTGACTGGTCACAATCACTGATTATCTCAATATATAAGAAGGGGTCAAAATCATCCTGCGATAACCATAGAGGGGTTAGTTTGACTAACATAGTATCTAAAATACTAGCCTCAATAATTATCGGGCGCCCAACTAAGACTCGTTAATCGCAAACAAGAAAAAATCAGGCTGCTTTCAGACCTGGTCTTGGCTGTATCGACCACATATTCACTATTCGTCAGGTTTTAGAGCACAGACATGTTTATCGGCGTCCGACAATGATAGTTTTTCTTGATTTAGAAGCAGCATTTGACTCTGTAGACCGAGAGGTTTTGTGTCAGTGTCTGTCATTGAAAGGTGTACCTCAGAAGTACATAAACCTTTTGAAGGCTCTTTACTCGAACACTACCAGTCGAGTGAGAGCTTATGGCGAACTGTCATATGATTTTACAACTTCAAGTGGTGTCCGACAAGGCTGCCCACTATCCCCACTTTTGTTTAACTTCATCATAGACCTACTGCTGGAAACAACACTCTCGTCGACTGAATTTTCAGGACTTGATCTCCTTCCGGGAGGTTTACTTATTGACTTAGAATACGCAGATGACGTAGTCCTGTTTGGTGAAGACTCTGACAAAATGCAGAGTCTTTTGATAGTACTGAGTAACAATGCGGGTATATTTGGGGTGCGTTTCTCGCCCTCTAAATGCAAGTTGTTGCTTCAGGACTGGCCTGCGTCAACACCTGAACTAAGGATAGGGAGTGAAGTAGTCGAACGCGTCCACAACCTCACTTATCTTGGAAGTCTGATCAGCCCTAATGGGTTGGTGTCTGACGAAATTCCTGCACGGATTCAAAAAGCTCGTTTGGCTTTCGCCAACTTACGCCACCTATGTCGAAGACGAGGTATCCGTCTATCAGTTAAAGGACTAGTATACTGCACAGAAGTTCGCTCTGTTCTACTTTACGGCTGCGAAACGTGACCGTTAAGAGTAGGGGGTACTCGTAAGTCATTAGTACTTGATCACAGATGTCTTAGAAACATTGCTCGGATCTGCTGGGATCACCGGGTAAGTAATAGTGAGGTTGGACACAGGGTATTAGGGAATAATGGTAAATCAGTTGATGAGGTCATGAATCTTCATCGACTGAAATGGTTGGGCTATGTATTACACTTGCGCATTGCTGACTAGTATTAGGGATGGTTGGAAGAAATTTAGGGGCTAGTATTTAAAGATGATAAGGAGTTGTACGTGTTAGATGCTCAGGAAATCAATGCTAGTAGTTCCCTTCATAATCAAGACTTATCGTTATATCAAAAATATCCATTTTGTCGAAATTCGTGTTTCGTAAATCAATGTTAGGTTTTCGGTTTAAAAATAGGGATTAAAAACAAGCTAAGTTTCATGTCTAATTGTCATAAAACTTTTAGCTCGACTGTAGCTGCTACCTTGACGTGGTGGTCGGGCTTGGCTATTGTAGTAACGCAACCGTACTATATTGGCTGGAACATATGTTCCTGTAGGTTCTAACATGCCAGGCAGGTCGATTGGAGAACGGTAAGACTGAAAGCAGTAACTCAAGGTCTGAGGGCGAAGTCGTACTGCCGGGGTGTGACAGCGGTAAGGTGTTTCCTTTGGACAATCAGCATAATATTGATGCTGCCTTCCCACAAGGGGGTATGGGGTTAGAAAACATCGACCCTAAAAATGTCACGCCCCACCTTACCTCACGGATATCTGTCTCTGGCTGTAAGGCCCTTTGAAGAACGGAGCCAACATGTCAAAAACCTCCCACAAAAAGGCCGTGTGTGACCGGCCTCAAGCAGTTGTCCCTTAAGCTCTGCGGTCACGCTCTCAGGTCGTTAAGACCAACATTAATGCAACTTCTTTCTCAGGTCCTTCAATAAATACACTTCTACAGTGTGGGCAACCGGGAAGTGATATTAGCCCTCATACCCGTAACAACACACGAGACCAAGTTGGTCACATTCAAATCCTTCTTACACCTCCTAATAACTCTCTTATCTCCACGACTAACCCTTCTCAGGTCCTTTTATCACCTCGCACCGCTAGGGCTAACGATTCGAGTACACGGAACGTTATTCCTGGTCTCCTGAAACCACGCTCTAAAATACATATAGGAGCTTTTAACGTCCGAACATTGTGCCAAATAGGACAACAGGCCTCCTTATCTAGGACCTTTATATCTTGCACCATCTATGTGTGCTGCATCTCCGAAACGCGCATACAGGATCCGAGTAGTGTCATTCATTTGACCTCACCATGTCAAAATAAGGAACCAACTCGATTCACACTTCGTGTATCTAGAAGCCTTGATGCTCCTCTCTATAGCCTTACTAGCGTAGGTACAGCATTGAGACCTAGGGCAGAACTAGCTATTTTAGACTGGATCCCAGTAGACAGTCGTCTATGCGCTGTCCGACTAAACGGATCAGTAAGGACTCGAAAAGATAGGGACACTCGTCGTTGCCTCTTCGTCGTCTCTGCCTACTCTCCCATTGACTGCAGCTCAGATGATGTAAAGGATGAGTTTTGCAGAAAACTTTCCGACCTTCTCCGAAAAGCTAGGCGCTCTGATGTAGTAATATTGGCTAGTGACTTTAATACTCAAGTAAACCAAGCGAGAAGGAAAGACACCTGGGTGGATCTTATAGTGTCGTGGCTCAAAGAACAGATAATTGCGACCGTCTGTTGCAGCTATGCTCAGATAACCGCCTGTTTCTTGCAAATACCAACTTTACACACAAGGAAAAACATCTTTTGACATGGTGACCCCCGAATTCGTCCCAACGTTGGACCCAACTAGACCACATCGCTATCAGCCATCGATGAAGGGGCTCGATAGAAGACTGTCTCTCATTCTGGAGTATATGCTTAGACTCAGATCATGTGCTGGCGCGAGCACGTATCTGTCTGCGTCTTACTGGACGTAGGAAAGACACTGAAGGGAAACCTCTTAGGGTTCTACTTAATGATAAGCAAGCTAAGAATATATTTCAGGAACAACTAGAAAAACAGTTAGTCGGCCATGTAAGTTGTGCCCACCCCGAGGCAGTGTGGAATGACATCCGAAAAGCTGTGTAAACTGCAGTGATATCTGCTAGTACGGTAAACCATAAGGTTAGGGAGAAACACTTGATTTCAGCAGCATCTACCGCACTGATAGATGCTCGAAAACTCATCCCATCTGGCTCTGAACATAACGAAGAGCAGAGTCAACTTAAGTGCAGGCTAATAAGAAGCCTACACAATGATCCCGAACAATGGTGGGTAACGAAGGTAAGAGAGATGGAAAAGGCAGCGGCAATGGGTAACAGCAGACAACTGTTCAAACTTGTTGAAGAAACTGGTATTAGGAACCCAACTGTCAGCGAAACTATCTCGGATAAAGATGGAGATATTATTCAATTTCAATCCAGGAGATTGGATCGATAGGCAGAACACCTTAGGAATCAGTTCAACTGGCCTCCAGCCACACTTCAGTTCCCCACGATCCCCAGTCGACCTGAATGAGGTAATGTAAATCCCTCAACTCTTTACGAGGTTGAAAAAGCTATAGGAAATATGAAGCAAGGGAGAGCAGCAGGCCCTGACAGGTTTACCCTGAGATTTTTAAGGATGTCGGTCCAGTATTAGCAGCGATATTGACTAGGGTCTTAGGTAGAATCTGGGAACTAGACGTCATCCCATCTGACTGGTCCCAATCACTGATTGTGCCAGTCTATAAGAAAGGACAAAAGTCTTCTTGTGACAATCACAGAGGAATAAGTTTGATTAATGTAGTGTCTAAAATATTACCTTCAATAATACTTCGATGCCTGAACAAAGCTCATGAAAAGCAGACTAGAGAAAATCAGGCTGGTTTTCAACCTGGATGTGGTTGCATAGACCAGATATTCACACTATGGCAGGTTATAGAACATAGACCCACATTCAGACGCCCCACAACAGTGGTATTTCTCGACCTTAAGGCGGCATTTGACTCTATTGATCGTGAGGTTCTATGGCAGTGTTTGTCACTGAAAGGAGTACCAAAGATGTACATTAACCTCTCTACTCGAACACAACTGGTCGAGTTGGGTCTTATGACGAACGTTCATCAGAATTGATTACCTCAAGTGGTGTTCGTCAGGGCTGTCCATTCTCTCCATTCTTGTTTCACTTTGTCGTCGACATGCTTTTAGAGATAACACTTTCATCATCTAAATCTCCAGAAGTTGACCTTTTACCGGGAGATTCACTTGTTGACTTAGAATATGCCGATGACATATTTCTATTTGATGAAAACGCTGACAAAATGCAGAGTCTTCTGACCACTTTAAGCAACAATGCAGGCATGTTCGGGATGCGATTCTTTCCTTCGAAGTGCAAAATGTTACTTTAGGGTTGGGTTGCATCGGCACCTGAACTAATGATAGGGAGTGAAGTAGTTGAGCGTGTTGACCGCTTCATTTATCCTGGGAGTCTCATCAGCCCTTGTGGTCTGATGCGTGACGAAATCTCAGCACGGATACAGAAGGCTCGTCTAGCTTTCGCCAACTTGCGTTATTTATGGCGTAGGGGAGATATCCGTCAAGCAACCAAAGAATGGGTTTACTGCGTAACAGTTCGACCCGTCCTACTTTATGGCAGTGAAACATGGCCGATAAGAGTAGAGGATATTCGTGGGCTGCTAGTATTCGATCATAGGTGTCTTCGAAGCATTGCTCGTATGTCCTGGGACCACCGAGTAAGTAATGCAGTTGTTAGGAAACGGATACTAGGTAAGGATGGCAAATCGACTGATGAAGTAGTAGTAGGGGTAAGTTGGAAGAGAGGTAGGGGCGGTCAGACCAAAACGTGGCACAAATCCATGAAGTCACTGACAAGTGGACTGGGCCATGTTGGTAGATGTAGACTACCTGATTGGGATCGGCGAGATGACAGCAATTGATGGTTAGAGACCTTGAATGACATGGCTCAAAATCGTTTGGAATGGCGAGGGTGCATCCACTCTTTGTGTTCTGCCTAATTCTAATCTTCTGAATTCTTCATGTCTCTATCTTTTTCTCTTTCCAAATTTATTTCGCTGGACTATACTCCTTCAATAACATCTTCGAACCCTAATCTTTCGGATTACTGCTTATACTCTTACTACTTCTACCACTATGGGATCTGAATCGACAACTGCATCTCTGTGCTAATGTGGTATGGCAACTCGAACTGGTGTGCGTACGTAAGAAGTTCTACGTTGCTAACTTACTGACTGAAATCTTTTATATATATTGTATATCAGCTTATCTTCCATTTACCATATCTACTGTCAGAATTTTTTGTATCTTTGTTTAGACGAAAGAGAAAATCATTAATTGGTGTTATTGTGTATTGTAAAATATATCTCGGAGGACTGAACGTTAATGCAAACAAAATCCTTCTGTTTTTTTTTCTGCATATTTATATGTATATCCATTTTGCTCTTTCTAATAAATGATATAAAATTAAGATATGTAAAATAGGTAGTAGATCAGAATTCAACTTTGTTCGATAATTAAACTATCATTTCTGAATTTTAATGTGTTTCACATTAATTGTTATGAGAGCGAAGATTATTGGTGAAAATTTATCAAACATTGACTTACTCATATGCCTGCCTGTTATCTCTGCTAATAACAATCGATTTTATCCGTACATTTTTGACTCAGTCTCTGAAACTTGCTACTCCATCATTAGTCTTTTTTTTAAAGCTGTATTTTTTAAAATTTGTTCCCTATTCGCACACTTACTTAATTCGCCTTCATTATTTTCAGTGTAAATTGATATGGAGGATGACATATTTTCCCATTTAATTCTCAGTCTATGTCCATGGTTGCGTAAGAAGTATTGTTTGGTTTTTCAATCTAGTATTTGTCACAGTCAAGGCAATTTATTTTGTTAATTTATCATGTTAAACTTGTCAACTTTAACTGTTGCATCTCTTAGTCTGTGTAGTAGGGAATGGAGTCTGTGTTAGTTTACTGGTAACTCAGATTAGATTTCCAAGTTTTCTTCCGATCTCGTCTCATTTTTTGTAATTCACACAGTAATTTTAACCTGTCAAGCGGTTTATTTTTGTTTCTATGATGCGCAATTTATGAGTATGTGCAACTTCAAAATGATCGATATTTTGTGTAATATTTTCCGACTACATTCACGTTAAGTACACTTTTAAATATATTATCAAATTAATTCCCAATTTTTTCCAGAGACAGTTGTCACATGATTGTGTTTTTGGTTTCACTCATTAACCAATATCTTTGAACGATTTCATCTTATTTGCTTTTCATTTCAGAAATCTGATTCATACTTGTCCCTATATTTTTAAATAATGCTGGATTCTTCATCAAGTGAAGAAGAGGAAGGTGTAAGTGGATTTACAAATTATGGAAATAAATCCACCGTGTCAAATGTTGCTGCTAGTAGTAAAGTTCCAGTTCAGTCAAATGTAGCTCTTGCAACTGGTCGGTTACCAGCAGACAACGTCGGAGGAGGACAACGAAGTGTGCAGCCTAGGTCTGTACGTACTACTTCTAATGATGTTAGCACTACATATGGACGCCAAAATTCAGTTTCTCCCCATCAGATTGATAGTACCGATCTTAGTCATTCTCCACACTCTAAACAACGTTATACGTTAGGATCAAAAGGTCAAGTTGTTTCTAGTCAACAAGGCCGACCATCTCGTCAATTGACAAATGAAACATTTCCACGCAGTGCTTACAGGTTTGTTTTTCACACATTTTAATGGGATAAGTAATTTTAGATATGTTTTGTAGTTAGTTTTAAACCCCTTAATAACTGTACTTTATCGCTTGTTTCTTGTATAAACAGTATTTTTTTAATATATCCATCTGTTTCTTGATGAATTTGGCACTGTAGAATTCTAAATTGTTATATTTGCCTGATAATCTTGAGTAGAATTTAGTGATTACTGCATCACAAAGAGAAAATAGTCAAGGCTAGATAAATCATCAGGGCAATAGTTGATTACGTAATACAAAACCAAGTTATTGTAATGAATTGTTATTTTTATCTGTAAATCTAGTGCATTTTTACTGTCATTTTGTATATAATTCCTCTTTTCTATGTTAGCTGCTTCCAATGGATCATAAGTTTTTCTTGTGATATTTTTACGGACATTCGGCCTTTTTAAATAATACATAACTAACCGAGAATGACTCGATATTAAGTATAGATTAGCTTCGAAACACAAGAAAGAACAGTATACAAGCTCCAATGGAACTGTAACTGTGTAGTGATTTGTAAGCTAGGTTTTTCTGATAGTTGAACTAAGAAAATTTTAGTGTTGTTGAATGTATAATTAGTAACGTTTAAGTTAAACTATTACTGTAATAATGACCTCCAAACTGCTCTTTTAAATTTACGAACTTGTTTATTTATTGAAATATTTGTTGCTGCTTTATTTATACCTGAACTGATGCATGTATTTTCCAATTTTATACTTTGTGTATGATTGCTTGGTTGATTTCCGTTACATCTGATCACATTTGCAACAGCGAATAATACATCATTAAGTGAGTTTAGTAGATTCAGTATGTTATTAGGTATTATAATTACAATCGATTCATTTGGGAATCTAATTTTAATAATATGAACGACAGACGGGCACAACATTCAAATTAGATCTGATATCAAGTTAGCTACTGGATCTCTGTGTTCACTCTGCATGAGATGGAATTTGTAATCGGAACAGTTTTTAGTTAAAATTCGTTTCGGATATGGGTTATGTTCACATTAACCATTTGATACTATTTTAACATACATTTTACATTTCTCCAAAACAAAATAAGATGATATTTTTCAATTTTTTAAAAATATGCTGTTAACATTTTAATCACTAAGGTGTCATATTACTCATTTGAAAATATCCGTTGTAAATAAGTTTTTCATTTTTCATGATGTATAGGAATACTTGCATGCTGTAAATGGAAAGTCCCAAAGCTAAGTAAGCAACGCTTTGTTTGGTAGGATCTAAATTACACCTATTGTTTGGATGCTAATACATATAATTTGTTCTTCATAACTAGATCTTGTGAATGGTGGTTTAGAGTCTTAACGTCACATATTATTGAGTAAAATAGGAAACTGTAGATATTTAAAACTATTAAGAAAGATCCACTGGCTAAATCAGTTATTGAAAGCTTACAGTTCCAGTTACTTATCAGAGATCGTTCAGCTTAAAGCATCTGCTTAGTTCAAAAACATTAATTCTCATCCTTTACTTAATTAGATTATTGATATTAGTAAGTAACAGAACTGTTTGTTGACCTTACAGTTCGAAGTGCAGAACAAGACAACTAATACTACTGAATTCTACTACTACATATTCTTCATGAATAAATCTAGTCCTGTGTTTTTGTTACTTTTGATCGTGTGTCTTGAAAACAACTCGATTATAGCTGGTTAATTATCTCATATTATCTAGTTTTCTACAGATTCGGGAATTGAGTGTATCAGTATTAAAATTCTTTTATATGAAGCTTTTCTAATTTTATAGGGCTTTTATTTCTAAAAAGGAGAAATTCAAAAAACTGATGATATAATATACCTACGTGTTTATAGTAGTTCCTTACTTGTTACAGACTCAAATGGTCTTAACATCTGCTCGATTGATAAATTGTATTTGAACTTTCAAGACTTCAGATATGGTAATATAGTTCTTTATTTTTCTTTCTCAGTCAAGAGTCTCAACAACAAACTTATAGCAGTATGCAGGAAGATGATGAAATATCTATGTCATCAATGAGTTTAAACACTCATTCGCCACAACAGCAATCACAATCAAAATTTTTGAAACATAATACTATGGAACGATATGGTCGTGAAACACATGGAAGTAGTTCCTACAGTGTGAATAGTACAAATAGTGCTCCTAATGCAGAATCTACAGAATCTCATCAAGAAAAGCATCAAAGTCGAAATCCATCATTAGTATCACAAAGTCAAGATTTAGGCACTGTAATTAATCAACCTGTTGTTATTCTAAGAGATCCAGCAGCGTTAGAACAAGAAAAGCTTGAACGTGAAGAACAAGAAAGACGTAAAGCTCTACAATTGTAAGTATCTGATCAATTGTAACTTACGTACAGATGTGGATCAAAAAGAAGTTTTCATCTCTGTCGTGTCGTACCTTCTGTTGTGGTAAATCGGTGTTGTATTATTGTTTTTTTCTATGGTATTTTCAACCTTTCAAGTGTTTAGTATTTATAAATGTGTCAGTTGTATTATATATATATATATATATATATATATATATATATATATATATATATATATATATATATAATACCAAGTCGATTTAGGATCTCTGTTAAACTTGTAAACCGTACTTGAACGCTATACATGCTTTTGTTGGGTACAAAAAGAGGATAAATCACGTCTACTGGATTTCATGACCAGTTACAATTCATATATAATATTCTAATCGTATCAAAAGTGTTAAATTGTGAATGACTATTGGTTTAGTTATCCAACTTGATCTCTAAAAATAGATATACAAGCTGAATTCATTTAGGACTTACAAAACACCACACACATACATCACAAAATAATATGGCAAAATAAATGAACTTAAAGTGAACATTACCCATATGTTGTTTTATGTATACTAAATGTTATAACTATTACCAATTGTCCCTTTCAAATCATATTCCACTAACTACAACATGAATCTATATACTTATATTAACGCAAAAAATTATGTTTCAAAGAAATAAACGTTTAAGCAAAATATCCTGATTTTATTCGTGTTTTGTATTGAACAAATTTCGCTTATCAGTTGAATCGCTTAATTGTATAACGTTATCGTTTGTTTCTTTCCCTTCCTGTCTCTGATTATACATGCTTTTTTAATCTCTTTATTATTATTTATCATTATTATTAATAACTAAGACAAGAATGATCCTGATAATAATAATAATAATAACCAAACGTATCACCTGACTTCCTCAATTGTTTTCCTTATTTTTTACTGTTTATTTTTGGACAGTCAAAACTAGTGCGTATTAGCTAATATAGATTACTTGCCATATGTCAGTCAAAGTTTTACTATGATACTCAATGTGTATGTCAAATTATATGAATTATGGGAAGTGAATTTCTCAGTCATAGATTGCTTGCTGATTAATCAATTAATTAGTTAGAAGAATCAGTTTGGTGGTCAACTGAATCTTATGGGATGAACTATTATGATTATGTATGAGAATATTTATTAAAGTAATTTATGCAACAAATTATAATCCCAGTTTAATTTCGCTGATAATGCTATCCCAATAAAATTTTCACTTCATTATAGTCTTTGTAAGACCATATGATAATAACAGCAATAAACAGGTATTAATGAATGTATCAACCTTTCACATAAACAACGAAGTCAACAAAAATGAGGGAGTATGACATTAAACGGAAGAGATATAAGTTAAGATGAGAAAATTAGTGGAGTAATCATAAGGCTAAAAAGAACAGGATTCTACCATTCATATTTTTACCTTGTTAATTGACTTAGATCAACAACCAGTGACTTAGTGAACTGATGCCTTATCTCAATTTATCCATGTATTTTTATTAGATATTTGCAAATGAATACTCATTGAGTTTATCATTTAATACTTTTATCACACGATAATATTAGTAGTAGTATTAGTATCATTGCTGAGTTTCTCTTTTAAGTGATCAGCCTTCAGCTTCACATCCAAACGAATTCATCGTTTGAAATTTTATGGTTTAATGTGAAATTTGTTTATTGTTGTCATAAATAAATATTATTTCATCCAATGGTATTGAATATTTTCATTTGAGTAAAAACTAGATTAAATTATTATTTTTTGTAAAGGGAATTTACACAAGAAAGTGGCAAGGCAATGTGTGATAAAGTTTTATTATTTTTTTCTAATTAAATTGGACTCACAAAATCCATATACTCTTTTTCAGCTACATTGATACATATAGTTGTTTACACATACATATGGAGTAAATACCGAATTGAGTTGATTTTAAGTTGGAGTAGTACTGCTTAATTCCTATATTGTTTATTTTTAATACATTTCTTCTATTGCATTATTTTCTTTTCCAGATATGTCTTTGTAATGCGTTGCATAGCATATCCATTTTATTCCAAACCACCGACTGATTTAATACGTCGTTATTTAAAAATAACTAAGCAACAATTAAATACATTTAAAGAACGTTTTCAGGCATTTCTTAGTGGTGAATTAGATGTTGTCGGTGATGAAGCGTTTACAAATGCCATACAAAGTTATTATGAAGTGAGTATTATGTATTAAATATGACAGTTTAATTTTGCATTTATACATTTTTATCAATAATTAGTTTGATTGGTTGATTACTTGCACACAGGTTCACATGTTTCGTATTCATGCAAACTTCAAAAATCCACTATTCATTTTTTAGGTAAGCATTTTGAGTTATTTAAACTCCTGCGATCATTACTTGGTTCCCAGTAGATTGAAAATAGGAACTACTGACGTTCATTTTTAAAAGAAATCGTTAATAAATATTCTTTCGATTTATAATATCTCTTACCTTCAGTCACGTCATTTAACTAACCGTATTCGAGTCTCTCATCGGAAGCATACATTTGCAAATGAAGTAACGCTTCGTTTCTAATTTGTTTCTTCAGATTGAGCAATTGGTGTATTGATTTATTGTCTTCCAGTACATCATAGCCAGTCGATTAGGTTTAAGAGAATTCAGTTCTCCATTTTTAAAGATATTTTGAATGTGATGCTCATCCGGATATGATGATGGTTACGATTGAAGTTATACATTGACTTTTAATTTCATCTGTGGCTTATATGCACTGAATATATATATATATATATATATATATATATATATATATATATAATACATTATTTCTCGCAACATAACCGATGCATTGCACTTCAGTGTGTTTTGTACTCATTTGATATAAAGCAGCTAATTATATAAACTTTGAAGAGTTTAGCAGTCCTAAATACACGCCTAAATAGGATTTTTTAAAATATTATTTTACATGGACTGGGTTTCTATTCTCAATCTCAAAACTACTTAAGTCAAGGTCAACCGTAAAATCCGACTAACCAAATGTTTTGTCTTATTTCGAATAAGCTTTAACAATCAGTAGGATAGTACAACTTCACCATGTGAGGAGTACGATTTTCTTCAAAGACCATGTGATAAAGTGTTGAGTTTGTATCAGCTCAAATAATCGATAGATGTGCTACCGTGGTTAGCTATCGTTTGCTACATGTCTTATTCACGGGAGCATATTTGCAGTAAATTAGCAGTCAACATCTCATGTAGGTCTACTGTCATCTTTCGTTCTTTTTGGGGTGTTGAAGAAAAATACAATTTTTCGACTTTCTAATTGCGATAGGATTCCATGATTAAAAATACTGAGCTACAAAATTTATATCGGGACACACTTGTGTTGACTCCGTACACTGCTTCATTTCTTTTTACCTTAAGTTTTTATCCTGGTAAAACTGACCAATTTGGTAAAGACAGCGTAACTGTGTAGGATTGGTTCAGTTGCCCCTAACAAATTTTAGAAGGACTGTGAGTATTTTTCAAACATTGATCTGATTTTTCGTCCTCAAGTTTCTTAAGTTCAACTCTGAGCGATGATGATGTCAAAAATATGATCATAGTGGAAGCTTAAGTGAGTTGGATGTTGTAATGTCCTGGAGCGCTTTATATTCGGGCATTTATTGTAACCTTTGTATGGGCAGCCACATGCACTCATTTAAACAAAGGGGTTATTTTACCTTCTCACTTTTAGATTGATATTATGACTTTTAAACAGTTTCTTCTACTGTATATCTTCGTGTGCTAGTGTTCATATAATCGTCGTCTCTAAGCTATATGTGTGAATATGGTTTACAGATACAGCATAGATTGGTATTGTAAATTGAGAAATGGCTGTTCTCTTAGACTCATAGTTTGAGCTGTTCATGAGAATAGAATAATACAAAGTAATTGATTATTGGTCACATTATTATTAATGAATTTAAGACGAAACAAGTCGAAGTTTTAGTTTTGTCTATCCACTTTATGATTATATCGAATAAATGACACAAGGTACTGGGTATTTATACCTAGTCGGTTATTGTGTATAATGTTGGCGTTCGTAGTGATAAGTACTGAGCTCTTGTGTCAGTGAAAAGATGAACACTGAGATACAGCTAAATCCAATTGACGTGTAACAAATTAGACGAAATAGCCGTTCTGAATTTGATTGCTAGTTATAGTCTAAATATACTAGTAAGAAATATCTGTTTTGTGAATTAGTTTGAAATGCTAATCTTATATTGAGGTTTGGATAGTTCGTTAAGTACTACTTATATGCCGAGAAAATACATTCCACTATCCAATCTTCAACTATGTACTTTATTATCACATTTCCTTTTCTTCTTTCCATTTTATTTCTAAAAAAATCAATCGTTGTCTATATTTGTGTTTCAGCCTCATGCTGTTTTGTATGTTTCTACTCGAGTGTAACAGACAGAGAACCAGTTACAATTTAGTCATATGATAAATCAATAACAGTCAATTGTTTGGTGAAATTTGGTTCATTTCAGTTGTATTGCTTTTGACGAATCTATCTATAGAGTTGTGGATTAGTGGTTAAAGCATTCTACTTTCAGTCAATCAGTCACCGATTTTCGAAACTTATTTCACCTACTTTTGTTTCGTTAGCTTATTATTATTAGCTCCTCTATATCGTATGGCTCAAAGCTAGTACATAAACATGGGGTTAGTTAATAAGTTAACTTCTAGTAGAATGATATTATACAATGATGGTGTTACGAGATATCTTTGTGGTGTCTATTAACATTGTATGCATTCCATTTAAGTTGTACATCAATAGTTTCATTTGATAAGCTTTAGTTGTTGTATGTGAATTCTATTAACTTGAACTATTGATTCAAAGATTGATTGTTTCTTGTCAGTCTCATGACTTTCTAGATTCGATAGTTTATGATCACTTGTAAATAGATTATTCATCTTATGTAGTTTATCATTCTTTAATTTTATCATTTTAATCACTTGTTGCCATTAAAATCTGATTTAATTTTTGTTTATAAATTGTAATTAGATATAGATATATAAAATGTTTAAAATAGCTGTGAGAAAAAACGAAAATTTATTTTGTCTTGAAATAATCATTTTTTTTCTAAGTAAGTGTTGAATTCGCTATTTCGTATGATAAATCAACATGAGTTAGCCAAATCGTTTTATTTTATTCTCATTATTTGATAAGACCTAATTGTATTTATATTTAATTTTATTATTTTAATGTGTATTTAACAAGGGAAAATAATTATCTTGTTATTTTTGTATTATTCTCTTTTGTTTTGATAAGAAGGAAACTTGGTTGATCTAATTGTATCATCAAAACGTTATGTTTTAACTTAATGGATAATTATTTATACTTGTATTCTCATTTAAATGAATGTTATTATATACTAAGAATCTTTATTTCTGTTGTGGTTTTATTTTATGAAATTCATTAACAGGGATTTTTACGTAGTGATCGTGTAGCTAGTATGGTTCGTGGCGGTGGTTGTTCAATGCATGATTTTCGTGAAGTATTCCGATTAAATAGTGAGCATCGTGTACAGTTTTTACCAGAAATTGAAGGTTTAAATAAAGCGAATGTTGTCAGTGCTTGGATGGTAAAGTTTGATCAAATATGTCGTGGTGGTGCTGGACCATCTACAGTTTTACAAAAATTACAAGTTCCTCAACCTGAATTAGTGATGACTAAAGAACAGTTGTATGAATTGTTTCAAGCTACATTAGGAGTGAAAAAATATGAACATCAAATTTTGTACAATGCACTACAAGTGAGTTATCTCTTTATCTAGTGATTTTAGTAATTTAACGCAAACCAATGAAAATGCACAGTCCGGTAACCGATTATCTATATTTAAGTTCTGTTCTAAAAGTTAGGAATTAAACACAGAGATTTCATGGATAATTGATTATATTGATTTCACAGCTTGGATATTGTTTTTAGAACTGCACAGTCTTTTGCAACACATTTGTTAATATCTCTTCGTAATATCAGATAGTCTAATAAGAAAGTTACTTCACATTCTCTGACAAGTGTAAAATAATAATTTGATAGAATTCTCGGATTTTGATTTCTTGTCAGTTGTCATACACCAAGACTGACGATACTCCTGAGCTAAGCGAAAAGACCCCTTCATCACCTTGACTCTGTGTCGAATTTGGCCTTAACATGGACTAGTCCTGATGCAATATTTTAAGTTTAAAAAGGGGAAAACATATTTTGAAATCCTTGGATTGCCATTTCACGCGTTTTCAAAACTTCGCATCCTGCATCTTCGTTATTTTCCCTCTCAGACTGGAACATTTCATAATCTGTTGATGGAATTTGTTCCTTTTTATTACAACATATTTCCCATTCTGTTCTTTCATATTTTTTGTATATTAGTCGCTAAAAGTTTTTGATAAGATGCACTACTATACGGCGTTTCACGTTAGTCTGTCACATTGCTCCACTTGAAATACTTTATTTCTTTATTAGTTTGTCGGTCTTCATGAATCACATAAATAAGAATCTTCGTTTCTTTAAATTCCTAATAGGGATTGTAACAAGTTAGTTTTTTTCACTAAAAAAATCAAGCCGATATTGGAAAGGTTTTTGTGTACTAGAAATTCTACAGCCGATTTATGTTGTTTTGGTCGAAGTCATTATTCATTTATCTCGTCTTCCCCCGTCTCTTCCTCTTCAAATTATGCTCCTAGAGTGTTTAACAATATGTATCGTTTATTCGTTATATATAGGTAAGATTCTTGATTAAGATTACCTTATATATATATATATATATATATATATATATATATGACAGCAATAGACAGAACTTACACATCTGTCTAAATTCTAACACAGAACTATACAAACAATTCATCTTATCACTTTACTTAAAAGACATTGTTTTTCAGAATAAATATAGACTGTTTGTTTTACTTTTTTTTGTCAGACATCTTATTTTGTCGTTGTGTACTCAGGTAATAGGTTTATTTGTTTCGGAAATATAGTATCGTAAACGTATGTGTGTTTAAGATTTGCAAGCCTACAATATAATCTTAAGATAAACGTCTTAAAAAGACATTCTAGCAAATAATTTTTCTTTCCGTAGTACAAAAATTTATAAGGTTTATTACGTATGATTATATTCAGTAGGTGAATTGTAAGTATACTCAGCTTTACCTATCTCCGTATTATAACACAAAATTTAAAATGAAGAGAATCTGAAAACAAAGTAATATTTTCAGGTTTTTTGACATTGTTTATCACTTTTTATGCGATACAGAGAAAATTTCCGGTCTTGGAAACAGTTATAAATAAAGTTGTAAGGTATAGTTGTTATCATGAACTGGATAACTGTCTGGTCTTAGTTATGCTGCTTGAAAACAACACCAACTCATTACTTTAAGCGGGACCAAACTATGAACTTTCAGCGATAGCAAAGAACAGGAGATTTCCAGGCTGTTGTGTTAGAATCCAGTTGTTTTCGTTTGTGAGTTCAGTTAATTGGCGGTATATTGGTAAACAATTGTATATTATTGTCCATGCTAACTGTCTCGTACCCAACATGGTTGGATTTCTATAGTCATAACATATCACTAGGGCTTTAAGAATACACTTGACATTAGTTATACTGGTGAATCCATGGTTATTATTTAGATGGATGGTTTGTAAAAATCTGTTCTATTCGAAAGTAGTTTTCATCACGAGCTGATATAAGTTTAAGCGACACTATGAGTCGGAGAATACTAAATAACTTTTTAGTCCTGACGCTGATTGATTTCATTCCATGATGAACACATTTTTCAAATCGAACATATTTTCACTGAACATCTGTCTCAACAAACAATATGACTAGAGTTTAAAGTTGTGCAACAAATACTACTCATAAGTAAGAATGATCTTTATCTGTTTTTATCGTTAATAAAGCTTAATAGTTATGTTGCGTGCAAGAATCGACCAAGCAATAATTTATCGTAGATGTAGATAATTGAGTTAAAGGCCTTGCTTTTACTAATATAAGAAGGTAAGATTAAAGTCATGTGTATCGTTTTGTAATTTGGATGTTAGCAAAGCATCCGTAGGTTCTTCATTCCACTTTAGTCTTAAGATAAGCATACCCTGTGAAGTTAATGACTGTTGATCACTCTTATTTTCTGTTGAAATCAATCTCTTACTTTTTGTTATTCGTTCCACTTCTTTGATGGCTTAATACAATTGGGGTTCTCTAACACTACCAGGTAATTGTTAGAAAATCATCTTATTTAGAATATTTTGGTTCTTTTGTTTTCTTTTATAAGCAGAATTAGTACCAAGTATTCTGTATAGGCACATTCGCAGTGTTCAAATCACCTAGATATGTTTATCACGCCAAGGGATTCCACACCTATAATTGGTATAAATTAGTAAATAAGTGGTAGACATTAGATAATTACAAAATATTTAGAAAGTGATTGTGTTAGTTCAATACCTCGTGTGTTTTTTTAGCTTTATCGCGTTCATTTGGACTTGTAAGCTGTTGGTTAACTGATTGCTTCATATGTGTCTATTAGTAATCGTACTCAAGTGCTATTTGAACCTTTCATGTACAGACCCCTTTATCGTATGTTAAAGGATAATTAGTGAAATTAATTGTTTTTAAGTTTTCCTTCTCACTAGTGGCCTCTTTGTACGTAAAGAACTTAGCAATAAAAGACTTTATAGTTATTGTTGGTACATTCATTGGTTTTGTCAAAGTTCAATGTCCTTCGAATTTTGGTCGAACTATTCATCAAATATTCATAATTTTATTTTTGTTTACCTGTAATTTTGTGATAATTCATTGTAGTTTCCTTTTGATCGCTTAAGGCAATGGGAAATCGTTAACTTTGAATGCTTTTCTCTATATAAACCTATTAGACATTTTATTTTTATTTTCAAAAGTACAAGTCGTTTCATCACTTTCTCATTGTGTTTGTTTTGTGTTTTTTTTAATAGTTAGACAATGCTGATGAACAAGCTGCTCAAGTTCGTCGTGAATTAGATGGACAGTTGCAAGCAGTTGAAGAGTTATCTAGAGTATGTGATAGAGATTATGATTTCTATTAAAATAGATTAATGCTTATAAATAGAATGATTAATTTTTATCATTTTTACTGTTTATGAGGTTATTCATTGAGTTATTCATAAACCATTTAACTAATTCAATAAAAGAATTTAATAATCTTTTAACTTAGCTCTCTCTTCAGAAAAGAAAATCACTTTTGATCAACTATAGAACATATGTCCTAATACACTTGTTTGTTTGAATCTTCCCATTGACGTTTAGGACTGCAACGGGTCAGTCTCTAATTGGCATATGTGCATACTGTGCGTATTGCCTCGATATAGCCTTATTTCACAAGCATTGTATGCAAAGATGGATAGTGGCTAGCAGTGAAATCCAGGACGGGCGTTTCATCCTATTTGGGACTCGTCAGCTGGACGTACCTGCATCTAAGAGTTGATGTTCACTCTGGGACTCGAACCCAGTACCTTTCGCTTCAAAGGCCATCGTGTTATCCACTTAGCTACTGAGTCCTGATAGCCACTTGCTTGTGCAATGGGGTGAAGTTTAAATTCACTTAGTATCGTTTGTTTGAATCTTCCCATTGACACCAACTCTGAAATGCAGGTACATCCACCTGACCAGTCCCAAATGGGATGAAACGCGCGTCAAACTGGATTCCACTGCTAGCCACTATCCATCTTTGCATACATATGTCCTAATATTTTTCTTCATATTAGATTTATAAACGAGTATGATTTAACAGAATATAAGAGAAAATTCCATGAACAGAATAATAAACAAACAAAAACACGTGATTGTTCAATATTATTAGGATACGATTGTCCTATAGTCATTCGTCTCAGTGTACTACTAGATTGTTAAATTTTCTGACAGTTGATGTATTTGTCTGTTTGTATGTGTTATTGTATTTACGTTTGATAACTGTCTAAATTATAGGGAAAAGATTTTAGACATTTTTTTCCAATTTAAATTTCGTTTAAATTCATGTTTGTTTTTCTTTCTGTATGCATTTTGTGTGTGTGTGTGTGTTCTTAAATAAGTTATACATTCATTTTTATTCGACCTAAAATAATCTACTAATTTCGCTTTATATTCATTTTCTGTGTTGTATATATTTGATAATTTCCATAGGATTCAATTTAATCTAATTCTTAGATTATCCATTCAAGTGTTTCACAGTGTTTTATTTGTCAACAATTCGTTTACTATTGGTTAGATGTTTTAAACTGTATATTTTATATTGATATGATGGTGATGATTATGTCATTAGTTGAGAAATGTAATTCTCATTGTTTAGAATTATTGGCCATTTTATATTTCGTTCCTTCTTTTCTATGTGTATCATATACCATAATTATGTGCTATGAAAACTGGTTTCTTTTTCCTTGAATTGTTCGTAATTAGAATACCAGATGTTATATTGTTTGTTCATACTATGGTTTCTGTCTCTGTTTACATTATAAAACAAATATGAGGAGGATGTAATTAAAGATTATTGAATCTATCTAAATAACCAGATATAATTTAACAAATCAACTGCAAGTCTTTAGTAGACAATCCAAGGTTTTCTTAACATTGAATGTCTGATTCACTTGTTTGGTAATTATTACACTGATGATGGATAAGAAAATATTTAGACTAGAGAATTAAGCATACCGGTTAACTTGGTTGTTTAAATATTATGAATAATTAATTAATATTTCCAAATAATGTGTGAACTGAGCACCTCGTGAGAACAATTTTATCAATTTAATCCTGAATTTTTCTAAGAGCTTAAGTAATTTTATTTGGTGTTTGAATGAATTAAACTGTATTAATTAATAACTGAGCAGTGACTAATATCTTATTTGTGTAGTTTTTTCGTGCTGATCGAATTTTATCGACCAAGTAAGTGGGGACTAATCTAAGTGAGTCAACATCGCGTGCAGCATGTTTTGATGCTATAGGCTTAGAGGTAGTCAACAGGTCTTATCCATTTTTCTTTAGATTAAGATTATATTTCTTGAACATTTCTTTATCCAAAAGATCGTTGAATGTAGTTTTGTGTTGGAGATTTTTAATGGAGGTCATAAAAGTATAACTGTTGTTTAGTGAAGAAAGTAAATATTACGTCAGATTTATTTCAACTAACTCAGTAACTACTCGATAGTAGTTTAGAACCAACAAATTGTTTTATAAAAATATGATTGTATCAAAATTCGAAGTTTTCGGAAAATTTTCTTTTGTATGCATCTTTGTTTAACAGTTTTATGCCATTTGAGTGGTCAAAGTTACATGAAAAATTCTCGGGTTGGAATTCAGTTTTACCTTAATTCATTTATGTCAAGTTTACACAAAAGTAATGACATTGAAATCTCTCATTTATTTAACTTATTGTTCATTTACTCGTAGAACTGTATCATATCAAATAAATAGCCTGTGTTATTGCTTTATACTTCATAAACTCGTTGTTAAAATATAGTGTGAGATATCCCAATTGGTGCTGATAAATGTTACAGTTAGAGCAAATAGTATGACCCTTAGTGAATTCATTTAACTGTATTGGTGTTTCAGAAAGTGTGTTTGCTGTCAATTGGATATAAAGCTTAGCTGACTTTGTTATTTGGATTAAAGATTATTGATGAGCAGCTATATTCTTAAGGAATTTTTATGAGACCGTGTTTGTTTGATTACGCCACACTTATTATGGAGTGATGTTAAGTTTCACTACAGAATCATCAATGAAAATTTGAAATCGTCTAGATAGCTTCATTAACTTATTGAAGTTTTTATTTTTATCCGATTGGGCATCTCATTACTGGTATAGAAATTAAATCAATATTTCTTATACTTGGTTGGTTTTCAATATTTTCTTCATTAACATCAATCACTTTAATGATTATGTCTATTCTCCCCGCTCTCTGTTTTTGTATTTTAGAATCGTCAGTTCCCTCGTTTAGTTGTTAAAAACATGGAAAGTTTATATGCAGATGAATTGCGTAAAATGGTTGGCGAATTAATGCTTCGATTAGAGTCTGTTCCTGTGGCAAGAGGTTCTAGTAGCTTTCAGAAATTTAAAAAAGCTAGCCGATCACAAAATTCTGGTACAAATTCACCTAGTCTTCCTTATAAAGAACATAATGATGAAATTAATGAGTTGAACTTCAAGAATAAACTGGGTATTCAATTAAGTTTTTCAGTTGAGGTGAGTTTTGTTGTTGTTCCTTTTAATATCAAGCAAACCATTCAGAAGTGATCAACATAGTGCTTGGCCTAAGTTTTCATAACACGTTAGTACGAGAAGATGAAATTAATTAGTCAGTGACAACGTAGAACCTGGTACGTATGTACATCAGTGCAAGTTGTTGTACCTCATTAGCGCAGAGATGAAATTGTCAGGCCAAATCCCGAAATAGTATAGGTAGTAACAGTACCACTAGTAATAGGAAAGATTTTGCATCGAAGATACGATTCGAAAACAAGTAAATTAGTAAAGTGGAAACCGAAAAAAATTTATCAGGAATTTAGAAGCTTAGAATTTTGGAGAAAACAAAGAACGGATATACCTGTGCCATTGCAAACGATTTTGAGCCACGTCATTCAAAGTCTTTAACCATTGGGTACGATAATCATGTGACCTCTACCAGGTGATCTACACGTAACAATGTGACAGTTGAGTACTTAAAACATTGTGTTCTTAAAATTGTTCTTTATGTAGTGTTTAGACTAATTCAGCAGCGAACCTAAGCTCAAGTTCGCTTACTCGGGTTCCAGACATGTTTTAATGTGAGATTTATTGATAACATACTTTTGAACAAACTGAAATAGTTACGGCACTTTAGATCAATGGATTTCTAATGCTTCCGTTTGTGTATGATTTCCTGATTTGTGTTTCATTTACATAGGTTTATTAATGATTATCAAGATACTCCTGGTAAGGTCAAGTGACCGGAGTAGACGAAGTTTTCGAGAATCAAGCTAGTAAATGTTTCTCACTCACTTTCTGATAGCCATTTAGAATAGCACTTGGAGATAGGTTTAAAAAGAGGATACTTTGTTTAACCGATACAACCTGCTACACAAGAGTAAGTAGATTCACATCGAGGTCAACCCAAATAAAGTGATACGTCATTTGAATGAAACGTTCGCCGCTGTTATTTATGTTCAGGGGAACCTATAATCTAAATTCATAAATAACAGAGAAACTGATCAATAGTATTTTTTTCGGGGCCATCTAATGTAATGTAAATTTGACTTTTTGTTGCAAGTGTCACTTATTTTCCCGTTAATATCTGTTTAATTCTGTCATTTTTTATTGTTTTAATTACTAACAGATTATCGTTGGTCAAGTGAAAAATTTGAAACATCTACCAACCAATAAAATGGTTTATTGTACCATGGAGGTTGAAGGTGGTGCTCGATTACAAACTGATTTTGCTGAAGCTGGAAAACCAGTGTAAGTTGTCAGGAATGAATAAATAAATATTTGCCTTCTCAACAATTAATTATTGAACTAAAATGATTTTTTAGAGATCTATTACAATTTGAAGATGATATTCTCTTAATTAACCTTAATCACTGAATAAATAGTTTCAACACATTACAGATAAATGTATGTATTTAAGAAAGCACTAGTCAAATTCATTTATTATAGTGTAATATATATCTTGAAATTGTGATCTAATCATACACAGCAAGAATTTTTTTAGTGATAACATTTTTACTTTGACTCTTTTTTTGAAATTTAATGTGGTAATTAAATTATAAATATCCTTAAACTATTGATCAACGTAGTTTTTTATATTGTTTTTTTAAATGGGGAAGGGTAAATGTTTCTTTGCCTAAGTCATCTTTGTATATTATTTTTAATATCTAGGATATTTTCTTACCTTTTGAAATATATATACTCGATGTACTTTCAGTTTCCCCTTCATTGATTTTTCATTTTAAATTCCCGTTATCACATTTTCTTTATGAATGTTGTTTTTTTCTTTATCAGTTATTTTTCCAGAAATATTTTGCCCTATTCAGAACAAATAGAGAAAATCATATTTCAAGGTCATCATGTATCGCTTTTTCTTACTCTCAAATCAAGATTTGTTTTCATTATTGTTATTTATAATGAGAATGTGAATAAAGGCGGAGAGTGTGTTTAAAATAAGGGCAAATATCTAAATACAATATTCTAATTTATTTTTATAAAAAACAAGTTTAAAGAGAATCATGTAAAGGAAACATATCGCTGATCAATTCAGCTGATTAAAAAATGTATTGTTATGCAATTACAGTAAGGTAAAGATAGACAGGTGAATGAATAGGAATGAAGTTTTAATTGTATAAACGTTAAAAGTATCAAATATGAACACTGCCGACTGTGTATCTTGTGTTGATTAAATATGAATAAAAGATATATGATTGTTGATATTTCATTTCTCTTTTTTTCTTTTTGATGGTTCATCATGTACTTGAACGGTTTTGTATATTTATTTTTGGTCAATTCTCTATAACGGATTTTTGCGTGGTTAACTTTCATAGTTATCTATCAAATTTTATCTAGCTTGTCATTCGCTTTAAGATTTTACCTTTTACATACAATGATGTCCGTAAAAATGTATATAAATAAGCTTAAACTTTTCTGTCATTATAAATTCGTGGAACCATATTTCTTTAATCTAACCATTTGCTTAGTCGTTGGGAGCCCCAATTGTAGTTTGCTCATCGCTATATTATTGTCTATTTAAGTGTTGGTTATCTTGTTATATCCACATTATTTACAAAACTTCAAAGTGGTTATTTTCTTCTATTGTTTTGTCATATAAAAATAAACGTTCACAAAATTACGGTGAATTTGACCGTATTTTTTAAGATCATATGTGGATAATTCAAAAACGTCTGAAAGATAAAGATAGATTAATTCAATTAACTCGAGTGTAATAAAACTATGGCGTCAACATTTTAAATGTTCAGATTGTTACATTTGTAAAGATCATGAACCTACAAATCTCATAGTAATATAAAACATGAGAAATGCTAGCTCATCATGAACAATAAAAAGAGAAATGTACACCTGTATTGCATTGTTTTTCTCTTTCCTTTTTCACAATCATAACGTACAACAAAATGCATTACTGTAATGTCGTAATAGATTTTTACGAGTAAATCAGTATATTTTAGATTATCCTGTTGTTATTGATTAGTATTTTTTTCTTTGTGCATCCTATGAGGATTGTCTCAATATAACCATTATGATACAAGATATCTAGAATAAATGTACTATATCTAGCAGTAGAATTTGATGTGCGCGCTTCATCATATTCGGGACTCATCAGCTGGATGTACCTGCATTCTGATATTGATAACTAAATCAAGGCGATCCTCGTTGGATATACATATGTCATTAACGACTGATCGAGATTCAGTCTCTAAAGTACCAATAAGATACCTTAAGCGCTTTTTACCAATCATAATATAGGAAAAAACTGTGTACTATGTAGAGATTATGTTAATTTTTAATCAACACTAATTTAAGTGATGATATCATTATTCACTGTTTGATTAATTGGTTGATTAATTCTACCGTTTTTATTTTGGCAAAAAACCAATTTCAAAAAATAAGTATTCTATGCCTTTGGGATAAAAAAAGTGTATAAGAAATAAATGAAATTAATGTTAAATTGTATGAAAGGAGTTAAGAGAGGAAGAGTAATAAAAATAAAACAAGATGGAGAAAAATAGTTTCAATAACTCAGGTGAACATGGTTGATTAATTATTGACTGATGTTTGATGAACAACAAGAAATTATGGTTGATTTTCTTTAAAATGTCAAAATGTTTTGATAGGAATAAGGTGACTTGTCTCATAGGGTTATGCTGTCGCTAATTAAAAGCTTGTAAACACACTCAAAGTTAATTAGAACTTGAATAAGTTTTTGTTGAATAGAGAAAGTAACATTTATTGGGTATTCTCAGTCTCTGTTTCGGTCTAAATTATTGCAGTTATAAGTTAAAAAGATATTTATTTTTAAAAATCACTGTACGGGAAGTGTGGGCCTCATTCAGGCAGTAGGTTCTTATATAAAACCAAATACCTTTTCATAGTTATTAGTAACAAAAATGTAAATTTTCCCTAGTCCATGCTAAAACACGACATTGAATTGTAAGTAAATTCTTCTGTTATTCGACTATGCTGCCTTAGTAAGGTTTGGGTTTAACGAACTCCGTCGTTTTACCGGGTTAGAAAGGAAGATTATCGATCATTGTTTCAAGTTTGCTCTATTATTGTAATCATTTATCATCCCCGAACATTTTATTTTAACCTTGCCATATGTATATTTATTGACTTTTTTCAGTAAAAAACTTACGATGTTCACCATGAATAATAGTTACCATACTTTGTTAAGGCGCAGCATAAATTCTCCCTTTTTTTCAAACTTCAGATGGGGTACACAGGGTGATTTTTCAACTAATCAACCTCTTCCTACAGTCAAGGTAAAGTTGTATGCCGAAAGTTCTGGACTTTTATCACTCGATAGCGGCAAAGAGTTGGGTCGTGTAAGTTCACCGTTGTTTATCATCTACAAATATGACTATTGCGGACAATCATTTTATTTGAAGGTTGAATCCATTCGACACCTTGTTATGCTTAAATTGATATATTTTTGCTACCTAAATCATTTAAAATGGCTTTCAATTTATACAGCTCAAAAATTAGTGTTTCGACGAAATCAAACTTTAAACTGAAGTTCTAGTTGTTTCTAGCAATGTCTTTTAAAAACTTACTCATAGGGTCTGAAGACTTTTCACTTAGAACGATTACTATTGGTATGATATTGGAAAATGCTAGGAATAATAGCATTGGTTCTCCATAAATCGGCATGAATATCTCAGCTATCATTTCATTTTCCGCTTCAAATTTTCAAAGCTTCATGTTGAAATTTCGATGAGTCTTGGAAACTAAACTATTGGAGAATGAATGATTTCACAAAATATCTATACATGTAACTCTGATCTTTCAGGAAACACAGGCTTGAAGGTTTCAGTTTTAGAGCAATTCTTTAGATCTCAGTCATTTTTTTCAACGTAAACACCAACGAACGATACTTTTTACAAACTATCTTACTAAACCATTAAACAGCATTTTAAAGAAGAATAATCATTTTTTCAGACACTGTCAAACTCTTATGTACATTCTATTTCACTACAATATTAGGTAGGAAATGGGCTTTTATTCTTTAAAATTTATTCGTAATATGGTCTCCTACCTCGTACAAAAGTGCAGAAGATGTCATCTAGAATGACAATGAAAACATCTCAATTAAACCATCTTGCTCCGAAAAACTAATACCAAAAAAAATGATATATATGTAATTGCGAGCCTGCTTCATATAACAAGATCATTGAAAAAAGATCCTTTTGGTCCTTTTCTTGTATTACTCTTTATGTCATTAATTACTTGAAGCAACTATTTTTGTGGTATCTGAATAAATGAAGTAGTAGACTTGTAAAAAATATTACATTTTATTCCACTTAACAATACACAACAGATTTTCCTGACCAACATTATCGAACGCATGCATTTAAGTTTATTATATTAAGATAATTTAATAGCTGATCTGTATTTATAGTAACGAATATGATTTGATATTTTTTATATAAATCCTTGATGTTATTTTCCAGGTTATCTTAAATCCTACATGTACTGGTAATCGTCAACCAGAATGGTATAAATTACAAACTTCTAAAAATGTACCGGATGACTTACAACTACAGCTAACATTGCGTATGGAGAAACCAACTAATCTCAAACATTGTGGTTATTTATATGCGTTAGGTCGAACAGCGTTTCGAAAATGGATACGACGTTATATTTGCTTAATACAAGTATGTTATTTTTGCTATGCTTATGTTTAAACTTCCATTTTATTGTTTATAAAATTTTATGTCAGTTTTTATGTTTAGATGGAAGATGATAATTTTGACAATTTAGACAGTGATCTCACGGTTATCGTTTTTGTCATCTTATTGCTTACTTCTCTTTAAAAAGAACTGTTACCTAATCTATTTAGTAAAAATTTTAAAAATTTCTATTAGGGATTTTGAGATGACTCTATGTATGAAAGACTTTTATATTAATTCGTTGATTATGTTGCAAAATGTCACTAAGACTCATGCCTCAATTTTCTTAGCAATCACTTCATATCTGCTAGAACGTGTTATCAACATCCTTTTCTTCACAGTTAGCCATGCTTTATGCTCTCTTTTATTGGCTATGTTTTTATTTATAAATTTCTCCGGATATCCGTTTTATTTTAGGGTCGTGTTTCATCTTCGACCGCATCTAGAGAGCATATGATCTTTATTCTGTAGTGCATGTCTTAATCAGGCTCCTTTTGTATTGTAGAGCAAGAAAATTATGAAAGTTTGTATATTGGTTCATCCAAGTAGTTTTCTTGTTTATGTTTCTTCTTAATGACCCATCTTTTCTCCATGTAAGTAGAACATCTAGAAAAGCTATTCTACCTCCATTTTCTTCCTCACAAGTGAATTTTATGGACGGATGAACTGTATTAAATCTCTCAATTGTTTCTATCACGCTAGTATGGTTGTCCATATATCGGCAGTAAGATGAAACTTTTCAATCTGTTGTGCCAATGGGCCGTTTTCTAGTTTAGAGAGAAAAATGTCTGCAGTTATATCTACTGTTCTTAAACTGATAGCAACAGTCAACTAGGTTTGCTTTGAAACGTTCAAGTTCCTGATTAGAAGTCGGAACTAGATCTGATGTCTGTATGCATATGATTTGCGCGGTTTCGTGTATCACAGAATTTTAGACCTACTTCAAGTTTTTCTTTATTTGATTCAGTACTGGAGAAATTATGCACATACACATATATTTATATGGGAATTTCAAGACTGAGAATATGCAGATGGCTGAGACAATTGCTATTCGGATAAAAAAACCCAGAGCTTTGCATTCAAAAGAAATATGTTCAGCTGCTCCCTTTACTTTGGCCAACTTCAGTGCCGAATTCTTTATAATCAATTTTATAATATGGTGATGTAATTTGATTAGTGCTCATTTTTATATCCTAAACTTATCTTATCTACACATCTTACCATTGTCATTATTATGATTATCATTGTTATTATTATTCCACTTGCTAATCTTTTTGAGAAATTTATTCAGCATCCACCCCTATATACTATATCTGACCTAATTCATATTATTCTACATATTACGTAACTTCTGATTTGTAATCACATTATTCTCTTTCTCACCCCCATGTTGACCATATTTATTCTGATCATTTATCTCACAATTTCATTTCACTTATAAACTGATTCAAGTTGACACTTCATATTAGTCATCTCAACACTAACGATTTGATTTGATTTTGTATGACAATTCTTAATTCACATGTTACAATTTTTAATGATGTACTCCGCCTTAAACCTGGCCAATTTCATGGTTTATTAATTTGGATCTATGATTGTAGAACCTAATGAGGAATTATTGAAAAGAATATTCTTCGTTCATGTTATAGTGACGTAATCTTGGAGTTTGAAGAAAAATCACAATTAAAATCGGTCCATACAGTGTTTCATTTTGTTACTAAATTTGTATCATTTGTCAACGAGCGATATCCTTATTATTGTACGAGCTGACGATTCAAAACATTCATTTAATTTCTCAAAAATCAAACATTACATCTATGTATTCGTTTTACGTTTTATAGTTTCCATATAATCTCACTACCTCTTCTCTATCATGACACCTTTAAATTTCAAGGACGAAAGGAAATACTAGAGGGAAAGTTATCTGGTGTGATTATCATCAAATGGCAGGTCATAAACTCGGATACAATCATAGATAAGGATGATCATCCTGTAATCAATACATTTCTGTGTTACACCAATTTTTGCATAAAATCTCAAATAGATGAATATTATAAGAATAAAACTCCAGATAAATAGCTCAGTTTACTACAATTGCATCGTATGTAACTATCGTGTATAAATTGGTTTTGCATTAGCGTGTTTCTAATAGCATGTTGTGAAACTATTACAGTATTTTTCTACCGTACCTTTACTTCATCTTAAAGATTTTGTTCATACAAACTTCTTTTTGAAGTTTCCACAGTTATTTTGATTTTACTCCATTTAAAAAAATTTTTTTCTACCATCATACAAAGTGTTTTAGTTTGTTATTTTTATTTGTGTTGAGAAAAGTTTTCTTTTGTTGGAATATCACTATAAATTTATCTTTATAGCTAGTTATTTGGCTTGCTACTGTTTTCCTAATTTTTTTTCTACCTTCAATGGTACTGTAGTTATTAGTATTATTATCATAAATGTTTGGTCTCTGTTGGATTTTCTTTGATTCAAACTAGGACTTTTTTCCATTTTTATATTGATGAAAAGAATTTTTCAATTCATTTAATTTCCTCTTTTCTCTCTTTCTGGTCACTTATTTATTTCTGTCATTGAAAAAAAAATTGTGTATTCTGGAGGGAAAAGACAGTTTTTTTTCCGTCAGATGATATTTTGTTCTCTGATACTTGACATAATGAATAATTCAGGTTTGTTTGTTTGCAAGTAACGGAAAAACATAGATAGATAAATAAATAATCAAACAAGTAAACAGATGCTCTGCTCTTTAAGATAGTTACAAAGGTTTATGCAAATTGACCAATATATTGTTTTGAAATCATTCAAATAATTAATATTGATCTTTTTGTTATTATTGTGAAACGATCTCCTCTATCGTTTATTTTCTTCTATGCGGTTTGTGTAAGCGTACAGTCAAAACACTGTAATACTTCTTTGTTATAAGGGAGTTGGAATTTTTTTGAAATCTTTTCTTTAATAGTCAAAACTCAATGTTGATTTATGTGTGTATGTTTGTTGATATTTATACATGTGTTGTTGACTTAAGTATTTTGCAATAGTTTTTTATGGTAATTTGGCTCATGCACTAATATTTCATAGAGAACCAATTCAAAGCTGGAAAGGATGAAATAGATGTTCCGTTTGAGTTTGAAACTTATTAGTGAATAATCTTTTGCGTTTTTATACAAAATATGTTGTAGCTCATGTAAACTCTTCTGTCTTGATTACTTTAGTTTAAAACTAAGTCAACTAACTGGTTTTGTAGTCACTTACCATGGGAGTGAATTTATTTCATAGATAATTTTAAAAATGCTGATGGTTTACTCATTGAAAATCTTACACACATCTATACAAACACATACTTGCTAATCTTCTCTAAATCACTGTATATTGATGCTAACCATTTTGATGTTGTAAAAATGCCCGATTTGTAATGTTTCATAATATTCAATCAATCTATATCGATAAACTAATTAAAAATTTAATCCTTTATTATTTAGTATTTATTGTGTCACAAATGTTTTAATTTCTTGTATTTAAAACAAATATCTACACCCTGATAAAATAAATTGCCACATTATTCTACAAAGACAAATGGGATCAGACACTTGTAAACTTTTCTATTCGTTACAGTATTATTTGTTATTATGACCTAATAAAGGGTTACTCTGTGATACTTATGTGTATTTTGTATAGAAACATTTTGTTGGTAATGAAGTATCGCCTTCTTTATAATTCTAGTCAGTTTTTTGTTTAGATGCAGTAAACATTGAAAATGTTACGACGGTAATGTTTATTTTATTCTGGTTAAAAGGATGATGAAAAATAATTTGTGTATTGGAAAAACTCGTTTGTGTTTTCGCCTTTTGCATTTACTCAAAAATACTGTTAGATTTTTGTTTGTTTTCTGTGAAGCATAGTATATCAGTAGGAAATTAATATTTATTTCCCGACTTTTTTGCCCGTTTTGCTAAATACATCATATAATTATCAGGATTCTGTCATATCCGGACAAAGGATAAATGAATGGTAACTGCTAGGCGTTATTTATAGATTATTATTGATAAGTCTTTCTAATTGAACGTCATACTCGGATCTTAAGCTAGTCTCGTAACCCCAAGCTATATCTACATAGCGACTTGAACACAAGAGAAAATGCGCAAAGTATGCGAGGAGCACTTTACTCTAAAGGTTCACTTATGTACAGAAAATATAGGGTTTTTATAGTATTTTAGAAGTACTTGAGTTTCCCTGAATATTCTGGAATCCTACTAAACATAGTAGCAGTGTGGTGATCAGTCAATCAAAAACTCTGCATGTGACTTTTCACTTTCGTGATGTTTCTAGCGAAACGTCTAGTCAAACGCTTATTGGATAAAATACTTCTTAATGTTTCCTGAGTTTGTCATGTCTATTGCGAGAAATTTTCAGGATCGCCCCAACAATTATTACATATATTTTCACTAGTTGCTTATTAAGTAACTAGACTTTGTGTAGATTTATATTTCTCTTATCATTCGCTTTCATTTGACCCTTTGGCTACTGGTATACTATTTTCCATTCTTAACTTATTCTTAATCTATTACCTACTATATCCTATACTCAACCAATTTTGACTTGATCTTATACAATTATTATTTTTCATTTTATGTTGTGATTTATTTTGGTCTGCTTGCATACAAACCACTTATGTCTGAAATATACAATTCATATTGCTGAAGCTGATATTTGTGTTCTGGACTGAAAGGAGTGGGTTGAGCGAGAAGCTACTATATTGAGGGCCAATAAGGATTCCGAGTTAACAAAAGGCTTCTGATGATGGTTAACGCTGCAATGGTTTAGCACACGGACGAGGTCACAGAATTCTGTATTCTGATTGGTGGTTTTGTCATATTGTATTTGATGGGCCATAGGACATAACAGTTTCCTTATGCATTTAATCATTGGGCACAGTACTAAAAGATGATTTCTTTTAGTTTACTTATGCTGATGTTAAGGGCGCAGTATTATGTAGTAATGTTAGATCTTCTGATGAGACTATAAATTTTCACTTAATAAGGTGATAAGTACATGGCTTTTGCGTATCTAAACACAAGGAATACTGGTTAGGTGTTAGTAACTCACGATGTGTCATCATTCTTCAAAACCATCGACTACTAATTTGAGTCTTGTCTCTCGCTTCAGACTTCTTTGATAGGCTTCATTTATTTTGGATGACCTGTTAATTTTCATTGTTTGCTTTTCATTGTCTTATCAATAATTATGTTTTTAACCGTATGTTTTGTATTTAGTATTTGATTGCAGTATGATTAATTTCTTTTCTTCTCAATTTTTTCATTTCCTCTCTAATTGATGATACTGTGATGTGGCTATGTGGACTGATACATATTCATGTGATATTCTGCCTTGATGATAACTTAATTACTTGTATCTGATGAAATTACTAAACTAAGTGATTTATGATAGAACAGTTGTGTCTTCACCTTACACATTCACGGATTTTCCAAAAAACTGACTAAAACTAACAGCCATTTTGATTTAATCCAGCTAACTGTGGAGTGGCAAATACTTCTTGTCAGGATCGTTATTGTATGGAACTTATTATCGGTTTTGCGAAAAAAAATCCCTGAAAGGGTAATTAATACTTTTGATCGTTTTTCATTATTTTTCTCTCTTTACTTACCTAATGAAAAAAATCAGTATAACAAATCATTTCAGCAGGCTTTTGTTCCATTTTTCGGAAATTCAGGTTAAATATTACAACCTTATAGCAGTTTTTTTGATTAGAAAAGTTTGAAAAAATCTGTTTACATCTTTAAATGAACAAACAGTTTACTTGGAAATTTTGTTGTTTTCTCAACTTTCATATTCAACTTTCGTTTCAATTTTCCTTTTTTTCTTTTTCTATGTTCATTAATGTCAAAGATATGTATGAATATAGTTATGATTTTCTTTCCTAAACGTATTTTGACTCATTATTTCCTGTACTCTTTTACGATAACGATTCTAAATCCATAAATTATGTGTGTGAAATATGAAGTGGGATGATAGAAATTTTCAAGTTATTTTTTTAATGTCTTTCAGAAATTTCATCTGTATGAAAATATGTATCCTTAATTTTCACCATTGGCCTTAAAATTGTCCCTATAGTAAATGAAACTTGCATAAAAGTAGCTAAATAAAAAGACTGGAGAAAAAAAGTTTTTCACACTACTTATTATCGGCTAGTGTTATGATTTAAATGACATTGATATATTTGAGTGATTAAGGCTATGTATCAGGCATACTTAAAGTCCTTCAACTTTTAACCTGCTTTTTTTTCAAATTTGAAGCCGATGAGATGATGTACTTCACTGGTTCATAAATAAATAATCAGATGCTTAGTATTGATTCATTTTACTCAGTCTTTCAAGTTTTATTGCCTTTCAGTATTGTCATTACTAGGTTGTCTATTAGCTTTTATGCAACGTAAATATTATTAAGTCTCTATTTAAAGAAGCTGTTTCAATGCCTTTTATCAATCCAAATCCTGTAATTAGTGTTTTTCATCGTTTTAGAGAATTTGGTTCTAAAGACATGTAGATCAACTAAGAATATTCTTTTCCGATAATCTACGATAGGGTTCTACAGTTATATATCCAAATTAATTTTTCAAAGTGATAGTTACATTGAAGAAAAATACATTCTTATAGTTGACCATATGTGAATTAGGGATTGCTGGCAAGATAAGATTTTCGTGTTGAAAAGATTAGTGTGTATTGTTTTAGGTCAATTCAAACTTAGGGATTCATAATCGGAATAAATATAGAAAACAGAGTAAAAGCAATAATTATATAATTACAAATGGGTTTGCCTTAAATTCGGTTGTCTCTGGAAAAATAATTTGGATTTATGGTTATACAACCGAATAAGACGTTATTGTAAAGAATATTCTTCGTTTATGCATTTGTGTTGTTTATACAATGGGACTAACTTTTGTTTACCTCTGAATTAAATGGATCAAATATTATTTGTATAATTATTTGTCTCAATAACAGTTTGTATAGTTTTGTCCATAGACAACTAAAATGTAAAATATGATATATATATGCTTTGTTTCGGTATTTTTCTCCTTTAAATTTATATTGTCCATAGGTATCACAGTATACATTTATTATGGCATCCTACAAAGAACGTAAATCGGATCCAACAGAGATTATGCAATTGGAAGGATTCACAGTTGATTTTTGTGATTTTCAAACTGGTATGTGATAAATTATCACGTTTTTCAATTTTCATTTCTTTCAAACTTAGTTGTTGTCAATTGATTTAATGATTGAGATCATTTTTAATAAATAGAACTGAGCAAAAAGTATATGTTACACAGGCTGCTAGTTGATTAGTCTGACATTTATATTCGAATAGCTTTCCGTTTGCGTAATTTCCTTCTGTAGTGCAAAAACTATTCAAATCGAAACGTCTCTTGTACTTTTGTTGAAGTTATCACATTAAATTGATCACACTAAAGAACAGTCGAATTATTGATTGTGTTTGTGTGAGTTGTTGTATTTGACTATTTTGAAGGTAAATAAAAGTTAATTGTTGTTTTTTCCTAGCTTGCATAATATCTTCAATATTATCTGTTTAGCATTTAATTTCTAATAAAATACACTTCAGTGTAACTGCAATATGTCAGTTTATTTCACTGGAAGTAAATCTTTTTGCATGCATAAAGCTTAGTTTGGATTCTTAACTTTCGGTTAATTATTTCTAGTTGTTCATAATTGTCAAAGTCTTCGAACACTATATTAGTCATTCAATTCGCGTTTAAACATTTGTTTTGATTTTAGTAAGCTCTATGTAAAACTATGAAAACAGGTTAATGTTAATGGACTATCAATATTGTACTTTCATTTTAATTAATGTTTAGTTATGCGGAGTTTTGTCATTGTCCTATTTTCTCCTGTAGTATAGTGTTTTCACGGTCTTGAGAGCTGCCTTAAAGTCATGAGACATGTTTTAAAATAAATTCAATGATGATCATTGTTTATTCGTATAAAAATACTAAGAACGTCGACATGTTAATGTCATGTGACTAGACGTAATCCGCAAAAAATATGAAAGTTTCCTTATTATTACGTAAAACAACTTAGATTTGAACATTGAAGACAATACATATTTCTTAAAACTACGTGAATAAAAACTAACCGGTCGATTAATTATTATTTGTATTAGATAAAGCTTGATACGGATAACACTTTTGATACTGATTTATTTGCAGTAGGTTTTCCTTACAAGTGAATTATCAATAGAAACGACTTTGAAACTACGAAATCCTTAAATATCCTAAAACAAGCATAATTTTCTTCAAAGCATTTTTATAAAAAGAATACTTTACAGATAGACCCCAATTGACCACCGCGTATAATACTGATTGACGGTTGGATTCTATCTATCATATTGAATGGGGGAATCAATCCCC
>NC_031495.1:18363748-18414925 GCF_000237925.1 Schistosoma mansoni
CGATATCACGTGCTATAACGTCTAATTAGGATTTTGATTATCGATTTGTCTGCCTATATTCCAGTCGAACCGGTGACCTTGATTTTATCGAATTGAGATATTAACCAGTGAACAGCAACCAAGACCTTAAGACTTATTGGTTCTTGAGCTACTTCTAAAGTAGACGTCAACTGGGAGACTCGGATAGGGTGCCGATTAGTTCTCTGTTGTACACAGTGCAGTCATGGCTGAAAACTGTTACAATACTACTCTTGAGGTGGCTGATCACATAAAACTTAATACGAAATCATATTTTAAAAACATACTATTCGTGGTATAGGGCTGAGCGAACAGTACATATCTAGTTAGCAGTAACAAGGCTTAGTGAAGCGTATAGCAACGGTCAGTAAGTTTACTAAAGGCTTAAAATAAGCGGAATATGGAAGTACAACAAAACTCTATCTACTAATCACACAATAAAAATATGGATAAGAATAATAATCCTAGTAATAATTCCAAAAGTTTCAGCTTCCCCAATATTTTTCCCGTTATAACAGACAGTAAACCTTACTAGGTTTGCTATAACTAGCAAATCTGTCTAGTAAACTCTCATGATAATTTAATGCACAACATTTTTGTGATTTATTAAGTTATTGATATATCAGAAAAAACAGTGAAAGTCAATAGATGAATAAATCTTCTTTATCCTTATAGCACAGAGAGAGAGCTAACATAATCAGACTAGATTTGTTTTTTATTGAAAACAGATATGGAATAATTTATGTTTTCTTTTTTGTTGAGCATGTTGGATCTAGAGGTTCTAGTCTTATTGGATTCATAGAACAATCTATGTAGTTTAATTAACGTTAGTTGTTTCAAAAAATGTACATAATATGTTCTTCATTATTTATCTTGGTTGTCACATGTTTGTCATGTACCATCAGATCATAAAATGACTTAAAGAAAGAGGAGGGTCTTGTAAATACTCCATGAGTTGAAATTTCTATTATTCAGGTAATTTATTTTTCATTCTGATTTTAGACTTAGCAGCTACTGGCGGAAAATATTTCTTTAATTTAGTCAAAGAAGGTGATAGCGTAATGTTTGCAACAGATGATGAAAATGAACGTCAATTATGGATACAAGCAATTTATCGTGCTACTGGTCAAACACATAAACCGGTACCACCATCAAAAAATATAAGTGGAAGTAACAATAGTAATTTGCAAAATATTAACCTCATTCCTGAAAATAAATCATCGTCGGCTACCTCAATGCTAACTTCTCGTGGTAATACTTCCAGTATTGGAAGTAGAACTCAAGGTGGTGAGTAAAAATATGATATTATGCATTGTGTGTTTTATATTTTATGAGAAATTTTACCCTAATGCTTAGAAATGAAAGTCAAGAAAAAGTTTCTAATACAGGATTTTTAGATACTTCGCTTAACTTAAAATATAATATCTTTTCAGACTGACAGTTAACTACGCATACTAAATTGAATCGATTCAAATGATTATAATTTCGAAACAAAAGTACAGACAATAAATATTATTGACAGGTTGGACGAAAACCAGTTAAACGTACAGTATCCTGAAACCGGAATCTCTCTGTATCACTGTTAACCGGTTTTTCTCATTTGAAAAGTCTACTCAGACTCGCCTTACTAAAATAATCTAATCAACTTTGCATTGTTGATTCTTTAGACCCACTATCTTGAATACTGATATGATGTAGCTAATTAGTCGTTCATTAGAAGGACGAACCAACTGGTTCGGTTCTTTTTAACTAATACTTATCTCAGCTTAAAAACAAAAAGAACATTGTGACAAGTAATCAATATCCAACCGACATTTTATTAAATGAACGACCTCACTAAGTACTAGATAATTAAAAAACATCCTCAATCAGTAAGCAATAGCTGTTTTAGAACTAAAAGAGTTTACATCTGACTAGTAAGTTCGTGGTATCGTGTGATAAATTGTTTCAACGGCAGCTCTCATATCAGGTAGGACATTGGTCTATAAATTGTTGATGTAGAAATTTATATATTATTACCAACAAACATTTCCCGCTATTATTATTACGTTTTATACTTTTAAAGTTTTTAATATTTCGTATTCTTTCTTCATTGACATTGAATTATCTTCTACCTTCATTACACTTTTAGATGTGGATCGTGCACGTAAACATGGTCTTGATGAATTTGTTAGTATTGAACCATGGAAAGTGAATCATGCTGAATTATTCGCTTTATTACAATCAAAATCATTAGATTATCGTATGAAAGATTCATATGTATCACTTGGTTGGTTTAGTCCAAGTCAAATGTTTATATTAGATGAATATTGTGCGCGTTATGGTGTACGTGGTTGCCATAGACATCTATGTTATTTAAGTGATCTACTTGATCGAGCTGAACAAGGCATAATTATAGATCCAGCTATTATACATTATTCATATGCATTTTGTTGTTGTCATGTATTCGGTAATACGTAAGTACTTCATTGTTGTAATGATTATCATTATTTCAAATTTATCATGAAATAAATTCCTTATTGAAAATGTAACGTATATCACTAAGATTGTGCTTATATTAAAATCACATGAAGACTGACTGATATTTCAGTCACTAACCGTGAATATATATGCAAACAGAACATCAGAATTTTGTTGCCAGATATTTTTAATCTTTTTCGGCATTTTCCGATTGTTGGTAAATTTAATGAATGAAAATAACAAAGATTATAAAAAACAAATTGTATAAGCTTCATTGAATAATTACTCTTTTGTCAGTTGCTAATAAGTTCTATCTATATGTAGTTAATGGGCTATCCATTTTAAATAATAGATTCATATAGTTGCAAAGTAGAAACATTTAGTGTGATACTTCGTGAAATCTATTGTTTTTATTTTTTTCTTATTTTTCCGTACTCCTTCTATTCCATAAGTTAAGTGAAGCAGAGATAAAAGCAATTTAAGTACAGTGAATTAAACTGAAATTCTATAAGATGATAGTATTTAAATTCACTGAACTATTAAAATAATTACAAAGAGAGATAATCCTTTAATAAGGTTCACTTGTAGTCGGAAACTCCAAAAACAATCCCAATTTCGTCTGCATCAAATTAATTCACTTCATATATTTATAGCTTGAGAAAAAACAATTTTTCAGGTGTATATTATGTGAATTTATAAATTACTTAATTTTTTCAAATAGAAAACAAAGCTCATGTTTAACTTTCTCATTGAAATTAGTTTAGCAATAAGTTTACATTCATTTACGTTAGGCGACTATTCAAGTGATTGTGCTATGTTTACGTGTGAAAATTGAACTGATATTAATAGCTTAACTTCCTCTATACGTTTCCTTCAGTACAATTCAATGAATCAAATAAACTTACGAGTTCTTATACTTATCATTACTGAGACATGAAATTAAAATTCATCACTTTTTTGTTATGGAAAACAAATACCAGTTGGTTACGGGTAATTTTTCGAAGTTTCTTTTCGAATAAAATTGTAATAATTGGGCCTTGTACCGGTTTCTATGTAATCTTATTCTTTTTATTTGAGCTAGTGAAATTATCTAGGTAATTATAACCACTTAAAAATCAAGTTATATGAATAATGATAGTGAATCATGTTTGTTAACATTTGCTTCAAAATAAAACTATTTTAAAGAATCTGCCCTAATAGTCATCATAATTGTGAGAGAATTTCTAAAATTCTCGAAATCAGTATTTTCGGTCATAAATAGTATATCAATCTGCACAAGCTTTCTGGGTAAAAAGTAAAGTATGGTAATGAGCCATTTAGAATTGTGAAAACCATTCCTTGGTTTTAAATTCAAATTTAATTACCCTTTATATTATGTAAAAAACGCAATAGGAATTGATCTTTAAAGCACCTAAAACATTTAAAGTGATGAAAATCATTTTTGCCATCGTAGAATAAACGTGATTGTTTGAAATGTATCAAATTCTCAATTTTTCCTGTGCAGATTGCTGATAATACACAAACCAACCAAATATTTATTTTCTAACCTTAAACCGTTAACCCTAAACCCCTAGCTATAACCAGTAATGATGTAAGGTCTTCTGTAAAATCCTTTTATGTTGTGAGAAGACTGATAACTTTTTGTACCCGTATAAATAAATTTATATGTTGTGTTTTAGATTTACAGAATAAAATAGCTTTTAGAAAACTTCAATAATTTCATCAATTATTTAAATTCTGTTAACCCTTTGTAATATTGTCATTTACTTTTCATAATCCATTCTTTTATAAGGCCTGTTTTCTAATTAACTAACATCGAGCCGAAATTTATAGCTATTACTTCAAGCTCGTTTCTATATTACACTCTTACTACTTTTGATATTGTTCGAAAATGTTCTTATTCAGCAATACAGGAGTAAATAAATTAGCAAATAATATCGGCTTATTTTTAACTTCTTTTCTTTGTTTTTGTTTACTAAGACAAGATACAAATATCCGAACTGTTTTAGTTGATGAACGTCAAATGTTCATGGGGATTCGTCAACGTCTTTATGCTCTTTTAGAAAAACAAATTACAGAGTTTCGTTATTATTTTCCTTTTGGGCGTCCAGAAGGCGCATTGAAATTAACTCTGGGATTGTTAGAAAGAGTAAGTGAATGACTAGCATTTATATTTTTGCTCTGATAATATTATATTTTGAATTGACTAAATTTTGGTAGATACACTTTTTATAAAATACATTTACGTTCAATACTTCAATTTTCTGTAGAACATATATTAAAACCAAACAGGTATATAGTTAAGAAGTGTATGTGTTCATATACAAATTAATTTTCCTTGTACCGTAATTCAACGCTTGCTATCTCATCTAGTCTATAAACATTTTTACTGTCAGCTTCCAGTCTAAGAATGCAGATTATTTGTGCATTCATCAATGAAATTACAATGCTGTAACAGCTTCGACTTCCTATTGCAAAAACAGATGAATAAAATTAATTTTTCTGCATTTATCCCTTATATTTTTCAAAACCATAGATTAGACATTAAAAGGTTGCCATTTATGTCAGTATTTCCGGTCTTTCCAAAATGACATTACCATTAGGAATCATATTAGTAAAATGTGTCCATTTCTGATAATAATTGTTAGACTGTTCATTTTAAACATATTTTCATTTGTGGTAGATTTAACCGCATTTTGATAACTAGTCGTCTGCTGAAATGACTAACACAGAAGGATTAGAGATTTATCAATTACAAAAAATTAGTCAGCTCCCTGACTGATAATGGTTTCTATCATGTTACAGTATAACATGCTGTTCAAATAAGTCCAGGTAAACGAATCACAGATTTTGAATAAATTGAGCATTGGGTAGATTGTTATAAATAAATAATATATTTGTAATATCCAAATTGGTTAACCAATTTGGTTATTTATTCTCTGAAGAAGCGGCTGACACTGAGTCACGAAACGTTAGAAAATCTAATTTTTCTACTCATTGGGATATTACAAATATATTGTTAAAACACAATTATATGAACGAAGAATATTCTTTTCAATAATTTCTCATCAGGTTCTACAATTATAAATTAATAATCCATAAAAGAAGATTGGCCAAGTTTAAGGCAGAGTACATCAATTTAAGAAACTGTAATATGTGAATCAAGGATTGTTTGTCATATAAAATAAGATCGAATCGTTAATGTTTTTGGGATGACTAATATGAAGTGTTAACTTGAATCAGTTTATAGGTGAAATAAAATCGTAAGATAAATTATCAGAATATATATAGTTGACTTGGAGGTGAGAGATAGAAAAATGGGATTACAAATCAGAAGTTACGTAATATGTAGAATAATATAAATTAGGTCAGCTATAGTAGATTGGGGGTGGATGATAAATAAACTTCTCTATAAGGTTTATTTAGAATCACAGATTTGTTTATTTCAATAATAAACTGACAAAGACGTATTTGTTTCTCAATACTCAACACCGTTTATACATATTTCAGGTCTGCTGATGTTTATTAGTGACAGTTTTATTTATTTTTCTAGATACATTGAACATAAGATTTTTCTCAGTTCAATTAATTGTTGATTAGATTTAATTGATGAAAACGATTTGTTAATAAATTGTCTCTTGTTAATAATATGAACATTTGTGTTTATTAGCAATGAATATATTTTTTCTTATAGGTCCTTATGAAAGATACCGGTGCTCCAGCTTCAGCTGAAGAAGTACGCGAAGTAATAAGGCGATGTTTAGAACAAGCTGCTTTGGTCAATTATGCTCGTATATCTGAATATGCAGCAATCGAAAGTAAGCGTAGAACTCTTTCTTGTGTTTCAAATTGAATTTTAACTGTTGTTTTAAACCTAATTATCAACTTTAGTGTCTCTTATTGACTTGGTATTCAAGTAAAATTCAAGTAAATATAATCTATAATTTTATTAAAGATTGACGATCTGTTGTTGTAACTTACCGATGTATCATGTTACTGCTACATAGTCGATACCTAACTTTTCTGAAGTCATCCTACTATCTAATAGCTCTTTCTTCTTTGTTGCCACTGTCTATAAATATACAGTTTGTCTATTATTATTTACTTACATAAATTTAAATGTCACTAAATTAATGGGTGAATAAACTTCTATAATTTTTCGATAAGACTCAGCAAATCTGTACATATATTTTTTTTTACAGTAACTTCAGCTAATCACATGATACAAACATCACGTTTTACATATTTCGAAGTGGAATTTTTTGAAATTGCCACTCAGATTTTCTTCGTCGTTTTTAAAAAAATTAGGAAATATAGTTATATCTATAACTTCAACTATTTCCTATCTTAATCCATTGATATATTATATGATGCTTTGTAATAGTATTATTTTATAAATTTAATTAGTTAATGGGGAGAATGTTTTCATAGAAGTAGTAAGATGATCGCATCGATTTCCTGACTTAATCAGTGCTGATGGGACTTTATTTCAAGCCCCAACATCTATTGTATATGTGATTCACACCGATCTTTGTTCAATTACCTCATGCTTGACATGATATTAGAGGAAATTCCGTCTACTTAGAAAAAATCGTTGATGAGAATCATACTCTAATATGAAATATTCACTACGTGAATGAATGGAAATAAGAGATTAAAAGTGCCTTGAACAATATAGTCAACATTGAAAACGTTCCAGATGATCTTAATCTCAGGCATTATATCATAATAAAATTACTATTAGTTAAACAGACGTTTTATGTCTTTCTATTTATATCATGGAAATTTATGCGCATGTGAATAGAACATCAACGGTTTTTAAAAATTAAAACCTCCAATTTTTTTTCTCATCAGTTCTGTGAAAAGTAAATCAATTTTTATATCATGATCCTTTAGGACATTTTAAGCATTTAATTGATTTCTATTGATAAAAAGAGTCAATAAAAGTGATGTTGCAGTATTACTATCGTTATCAGTGACTTATTTACATTACAATAGTTTGTGTTTAGCATGTTTAAATGAATTGATGTCGTTTTTTGAGAAGCGTTTAGCTATCATCGCATTAACATTATGCTTCCGTAAAAAACAGCTTTTAGAAAGAAAATTTACATTTTTGAGCAGAGTTTGGACCATATACTGAGATGTCAATAGCTTAATTTCTACTTCAGAGAAGAAAATCATTTTAGACCATTTAAAACGCGTTGGGTTGAGAAGAACAAATTCATTGGATCATTATGGAATAGGAACATATCCGTGTGAATGCTAATACATTCTAGGTGCTTGCGTCTCTTACTCTAAAATTAGCTGGTCTTGTTAATAAGTATAAATTACTTCAGGCTCCATTCGTTTGAAGTCAACTTTAAAGTTATTTCTGTTATTGCTGACACCACCGATAGTCTCAGCTGTGTAACACAAATTCTCCTTGCTTTTAAACGCTGTATATTAGAATAGTTTACAAATATATCTGCAAACAATTTATTACATGTAGGGTATTGTGAAAAGCCGTTAATCTGAAAAATATATTTTAGAGGGATATTGTAATATACGGTCATGTGCATGCGTTTTAACAGTAAATAAATCTTGATATTAGTTGTGAAAATCGAATTAATCGTTGCAAAGTTCTTTAAACATGTTAGAATTTTGCACTTGAAATACCTGGTTTACATCTTAAATTTAGATTTCTATGTGAACCTTTCTGTAACCTCATTCACTAACATGAGGCAAAACAAAGTCTCGAAATAATTTTAAGAATTCCTATGGTACCTCAATGTAGAAAATTCGTGTGGTTTGTGCTTTCTTTGTGTGTAACAAGTGTTTGGTGACTTTATTTCAATTGAAATTAGGTATTTTGTTATTCTTTTTGTATAGATAAGTTTCACAGAAAGTTTTCAATCCATTCATTTACCAATGTAAATCAGGAAACATTTCTTATAAAAGATCATAAAATGTGATTATATGATACTTAGAATTTTATTATATAGCATTATATATTTTGTGAAGTCTCTAGACAATTATCTAAAATCTAATTATTGTCTTAGTTATTCAATCAGATTATTTAAGTACCTATCAAATGTTTATATTTCAATTAGTTTATTTTGCTGTTTTGAACAGAACTTGTATTTGTAAGCAAAGATGGATAGTGGCTAGCAGTGGAATCCAGGACGCGCGTTTCGTCCTATTTGGGACTCGCCAGCTGGATGTGCATGCATCTCAGAGTTGATGTTCACTCTGAGACTCGAACTCAATACCTTTCGCTTCAAACGCCATCACGTTATCCACTCGGTCACTGAGTCCTGATAGCCACTTATATTTCTTTCTTGTTATTTCACTGATTATAATCATATTTATTGATCATTTAAACTATTAGTTTGTATGAATATTTTCACTTTTCTTAAGGTAGTTTTCATTTCCCATCTAAAAACAAAAAATGTTATTGTAAAATTAAATCACTTTGATATCTCTATACTTGTCCATCATTCTTCTTCATATACATAAACTGACCAGAGCTTTAAATAATTGATAGCTACTTCATTTTTGTTTTTTTTTCACTATATTAGGCGGTCGTGATAAAGGCAATGAATATTCTCAAACAAGTAGTAAGTTGATTGGAATACAATTATTTTATTACTATAAAAATGTTGTTGGAAATAAATCACATAAATAGCATTCTTTTTGTAACTGTTTGTTTAAAGCGTCAAAATTGTCTTCAGTCAAATTACTTAATAATTATTTATCAAATTATTCAACGATAAATGAAGGATTCAGTTGCCTTCCCGTTTTTCCTTTTTTTTGTTTTTTTGTAAAAATATGTTTTAGTAGGCTTGGTTGATTGAGCTGTACTACAGTTATTGTGCCTAATATATTTAAAATACCGACTTTAAAATGTTATTCATTGTAATTAAATATAATTCAGTAACATCTTGAATTATTATTATCTTTATCTCGCAGCCGAACCTCAGATTCTATACTGTTGATCGGGAAGATTTCGGGCATTTTTTAAGGGCACCTTTTACTAAGATCGATTAATAAACTAACGTTGATGAAAAAGAATTATGCAAGATGCTAATTTGTCCTGATAAAAACGATATTTGGAACTAGGTCATTCAAAATTGAAAATGCTATCTCTTATTCAACCTAGTTATGTCACAAAATATTGGATTCGACACTACTTAGTTTGACTAAAATTCTGTACTTTATATATATTGGTAATGTCCTCCGATTTTGAAAGGTCTGAAAATGTAATATAAAACGCTAACATCTAACTCATGTTTTTACTGACATTTCTTCTCAATATTTTCTTCATCTATCTACTCAGGTAAGACTTTGGCTGATCTTATTCACTTGGGTGAATTGTGTATTGAGGTACTACGTCAAAATGAAGAACATCATGCAGAAGTATGTTATATATATATATATATACTCTAAAGCTTAATAACGTGATTTCTTGTTAATTTGAGTATGTAAATATTTTTCCCATGCTGAGGAATTCAGAAGCATTTATCTGCAAGGAGCATTTGAAATTATTGATGAAAACCTATTCATTCGCCCGCTTTTACAATGTCCTGACCGTATATTAATTATCTTGAGAGAAATATTCATAAATAACGGTTGTTCTGAACCATGAGACGTATTGTACATATTGATCATTCTACTTTGATGTATATGAGAGCAAACACACATTTCCATTTATTCTTGTGAAACAATCCTAACTATTTTAGATATTTGTTCTCTTTTGAGACTTGTGAATGTTTGAAGCAATTAGTGCTTTGATAAATTTGGTTAGTGTAATAAGAAGACGAAGATTATCAGAACTATGTGATATATTAGTGCAATACTTTTCGAACAATCTGATCACACATTTACTTTTTAAGAACATTTATATACAAAAAAAAGTCAACTATGCTAGAAATAGAGAATAGGAGAAAACCTCATTACTCTGGAAAATAAGCTATTATTTAGAGATATGAACTCCTGGATTAAAGTTAAGTGATTTCAACGTTGCATGCTAAACATAAGGACTTCATTCATTAGGTTCTACTTCCAGCAAGATTATTGGTGTTCACTACTTATATGTATGTATGACCAGACCGCATTCTTATATTTATTGCTCAATGAATATTTCTGCTCACAACCAATAGTCTTTTCATCGGATAAATTAGTTGACAAAAAGACAAAGATCATTCAACCTGCTATGAATATTTCTACAAACAAGCGACGACATATTTTAGTGGCCCGTAATCTGACTCCAGTTAAATCGTATGAATGATTGCTGTCGAAATATACATCCTGACTATTCTCGTATACCATTATTGACTTAAATCGCGTTGGTGAATAACGGAATTAAATAAGTTGAATACGAGAATAGATTTTGAATAGATATGTTTTGTACACTGATTGATCTGGACAGGAAATGAGAGTGATGAGAAATAACTCGCGGTGGATTAGGCGTGTGAGCCAACCCCGTCTAGTCAAGTGTTAGTCAATATTTATAGCCAGATAAAAGTAAATTACAGTCATGTGATGAATAGGATAAAAAGTGTGCACGCATACGCTCATATAAAAACAGTCAAGGTTGATAAGCGAACAATTAACAAGGTAAAAACGTGACTTAAGAAGAATGGGTAAATTGGCATGTCCAGAATCTAGAATAAGGTATATGGTATAAACAAATAATATATTTGTAATATTCAAAAATAAGGTATATAGGCTTAACATACCGACCGACAGTACAATATTTCCTGATTCTTGGTTTCTACGGTTCTGCTTAGCCATACTTTGCGTCGAGAACTGTCAACGGACCTCAACCCAGTGATTATGGTCCTTCTGTCGAACTCATGATTATGAATACATCAGGGACATCATTCTCAATCACTGTTAAATCATCAGATAAGTAAACCGTTGAATCATGTGATGATACGACATCAACTGGGTGACGTTAAGAACCAGCCATATTCTAATCATGGGTGTGAACTAGAAGAAAACTATACAATTTTATTAGATTATAGAGGACTATTAGAACTATTAATATTTCCATCACTGCTCTTCTGTGTACTAAATTTGAACTACTACTAATCGGTGAATCTTAATAATATGTTGAGGGATTTTTTACACCGTTTATAATTTTTTCTTTTTCTCTTCGTGCGTCGTGCTTTTTTACCCTTTTTATCCAGGGACTTCGTTTATTGTTTTTTTATAGTAACAATGGAAATATAAAGACTCTTTTTTCTTTGCTTACTCTCTTTTTATGTCTTTTTAAAGGTCAATGAACAAAAGTTGAAAAGCTGTTGATATCCAAACAACAGTATTACTTTTTTTACGCGCTTCTAGTTATTCGTTTTAATGATGCAAAATTAATCTTCAACTGTTTTCTTCCCCATTTTTAGTCCTTGCTTATTACCCCATACCCATGAGATTATTTATTTTATGTGGAAATATAAATAAAGGAATAGGGATTATATATTCTGGATAAATGGAATGTAAAAATATTTTCCCATAGTCACAGAAATGTAACCTTTTCACGTTAAGACTCATTTTCTTTTTTAAATAAAATTTGTTTATCGTTCCAATTGATTTTAGTCATTTGAAAATAATTTTTGTAAATTAGGAATTAATAATTAGTCGTATCATTTTATTGTATTAATTAATAATCAACTGTGAAAATCCATGATCGGTCACAATAGAATTAAGTGTCTATGTTTTTCATTTCGACACTCTGGTTATATTCCTCTGACTTTTATTGTGGAAAGGTTGTTGATAAATAATATGTTTAAATATTCTCTTCACCGTGCATATTTATCATATATTTATTATTATTATTTCAATGATTGTCTTCCAGGCGTTTTCATGGTTCCAAGATTTGTTAACTGAACATGCAGAATTGTTCTGGAATTTTTTCTCAGTCGATATGGTTGGTGTATTAGAAACAATGCCACCCGATTGCTGGGATAGTTTTCCATTATTTCAACTATTAAATGATTACCTAAGTTCAGAAGGTTTGTGTTCATTTCAGTTCAGTTACAGGTTTATTCATATATTTCTGCTTTGTACTGAATGCTAAAAGGATTGAAGTTTGTTTTGGTTCAGTGTTATTTATCATTGTTATGTATAAATTATTTGGCTATTTCGAGAAGTTATTTGTCGGCTTTGAACGCATATCAATATTAAGTATGGATATTGTTGGTAAATATTTAGTTCAATGACTGACCTTTATCTTGTGTATATTTGGCAGTTCTCAAATTTGGTTTCATATCGTAAATAAACTTTAATTCTTTAGGTTTGTTAGATTTACACTGCTTAAAAAAGATTTCCGTTGTTTCCTTTTTCAATAAAGCACAACTTTGCGAGATCAGTTACTAGTTATTGGATGTTTTACTGTGATTATGTATTTATAGTTTATCGTGGATTTAAAAAATATGAATGATTTAGATAATATAATATAAGAAATTATTTTTAAGTGTCATTTGTTGCATAAAAAACTTTTTATTTATTTATATCTAACTGTATTCCACTAATGTCTTCTTGGCGATGTATCTTACATGTGCATGCTGCTTTAAGCCTATTTGGTATTGCATCTAGTTTAGTCTATTCTAATGTTTTCAAATGCAGAAAGGTGAAAAAGGGTTATCTTTCACTAAAGACTTTGTATGCTGTACGGAAGGTGGTCAGTTATTTTAAACGTTGAATTGCCGATGTTTCTGTATACGTGAGGGTTGAACAGGAGGCGAGATGGTGTGTGATGTACAAGACCATGGTTTTGCCCGCGTGTTTTTCGCTTCCAATTATGAATTTAAAGCTGCCAAGAGTTTCGTCCCTTTAGAATTAAGTTTCTCAGGAAGATGAATCAGATCCCTTAAATAAAACGATTCTTGATGATCAAATTCTGCTTTTCTAAAGACTTGGTATAACTTTTGTTTAGCTCTGAATCACTTTCAACCTATTTGATTTCTAGTATGGATTTATGTATCCTAACCTTTTCAAGTACTACCAGTTTTAAAATAGTTGTTGGTAATGGAAACAATGATTTGTTGATGTATTAAATTATGTACACGTATAGACGTTTAGCCAATATTAGTAAATAATACACCACGTTCAAATGATTATCATTTGTAGGATATGCATTTCAGTCCACATCCAATTCCAAATTTAAACAAATGAACATCAGTAACTCCTAGAATGTCTGATATACTACAATGAGTTATTCATCTACAATCAGATGGTAAAGTGATATTCCTCCATGATTTTGAAATGATTAAGTAACGTCAAACAGGGAAAAACAATTTTCAAACACTCCAGTTTTTCCTTTTACTTTTACGTTTTTTTTACACTAGTCGATTATTTGTTTAAGAACAACAACTCTTTATTTAAAATTATGCACATCTCACTTATCTCTCTTTATTCATATAGTTAGGCGAGTGATGTTATCTATCTTTGTGCTTATATCGTATCAATATTGTAGAAATATAACATCTTAAATCTTCCTACGCAACTTGCTTTTACCACGAATCAAGCATTCATTTTCTTAGGATCTATCTATCCATATGTTGAATATTTATCATTATTTTTGACAGCTTTAGTCTTTTTTTTAAAAAAAAGGTGAACCTTTGTATTGATAGAGTATAATATTTACACTATAGATGTATATTACAGATATTGTTTTTTTATTATTTTAGTTTCATTAAAATCGGGAAAATTTCATCAACAACTTACACAAATATTTGCACCTTTAGTTGTGCGTTATGTTGATCTTATGGAAGCCTCAATTGCTCAGTCTATTAATGGTGGTATCGATGGACAATTAAACAATCAAAATAACACAAATAGTTTTGATTCATCTACTACTACCGGTATAACCTCAACGACTACAGGGTTTGCAGCATCCGCTTTAGAAACTGTTGGTGCTTTAGGCAATGTAGGCTCATTAGTTAGTGCAGCTGCAGTTGGCGCAGCCAATGCAGCGAATGTTGCAAGTCGCACAGGTGGTTTAATGGCAGCTGCCACTGCAGCAGCCAGTGCTGCTACACAAGCTGCAACAAATCCGACATCCATTGGTGCAACAAATTGTATACCAGTTACTTCAAGTGAATTATTATGGAAATTAGAAGCATTGCAAAATTTTATTCGAGAATTACATTGGCCTGATATAATATTTGCTGAACATATGGATAATCGATTAAAAATGATGGCTGGTGATATGATAGATGCTGCGGCTCAACGGTAAGTTCGATCTCAAATATTTATTAAACTCCATGATAATTTCTTTTCTTTCGGATATTTCCCCACTGAATATGGCACATTACAGTATAGTAAAATGTTTTTTGCCAAACATGGTTATATTTATTACCTATTGTCCACTAACTAATCTGTTTCAAAATATGATCTTTTTCGTTATACACCTTTTTGTTCTACTGATAGAATGCTTTATTGTGTAGTAAGAGCAAACGAGTAAAGCTAATATCAATACTTTTGATCTTTAAGTTCATATAGTGAATTCTGTGCCTGTATCCATGGGGAATTAGATCATTATTATTACTACCATTATTATCGTGATCAATTGAACTATGAACGAATTAGTATCCAATCATAATTAGCAATATACACATAATACTCCTGACTATCACTAGTTTTTAAACAATGAAATACAAAAGCTTATTCACAAATATTATTTTTCTCTAATCCATATAAAAAATAAAACTGCTTCAAGTTTTCTTTCACTCTGTCATCTGTATCTCTTTATATAATCATTCTGTGTTCATGCTTCATCTTTCCTCCAGTCAATGTCAGTCACTTTTATGTACATTTGTGTATATTTACCCATTCTGTATTCCTTTTTTTAATTAGAAATGGGCAGTAGAAGGGGAACACAAGTTCTTATGATTATCATAGTAGTTGGTATTTATTCAATTAATTAATTAATAATAACAGTAGTAAAGTTATACTGAACGGCGTTGTTTTTGTGGTTTCTGTCCCTTCTTTTTCTCAAAATATAACTTCTCATTTTTTTTAAGGTTAATTAACAGATCAATAGTCAATAGTCTTCATATTAAATAACCCTGAATTTATTTTCCCTTTCTTTCTTCCTGAAATTCATATTTTAATCATAATTTTTTAACCTAAATAATAGACATGTTTTACTGGTCATAACTATTTTATTATTCATTAAAAAAATTTACACATCTTATTTTGTTTTTCGTATGATATCGGTCAATGATCCAATCACCATTCGCTGTACTGTCAATTCGACACTATATTCCATCATCAATTTATCTTTCTGCGAATATTTAATTAAGACCGTTAAGCATTCAACTGACAATCACTGAGATATAGGGTTACCGGTATATTTTCTATTACTGTCTAACAATATTGATGGATCGTTAGTTTGATTTATTTGTGGGGAAAACTATTTCCAATGGATACAGTTTTAAGATAATGTTTCTAATTGAAGCTTGATAAATGACGATTGAAGATTCATATTAACAAGTTCACTTCATTATTTATTTATTTATTATTATTGTAAATCTGATCTTTCCTACAATATAACTTATTTCGTGTTTTAAACTTCTATTAAAATTCTATCAATCCTACGAATCCCTTATACCAACATTTTATTAAAAGTGATTTCGACTGATTGCTCACTTCGTTACAAGGAGTGTTATTCGTCTCGTCGTTTGTGCCAATCAAAGTTTATCAATTAGGTTGCACTGTCCCCACCGGTTTGAGTAGTTCGATAGCTAAATGCATTGTTGGGGTTGTTAGATCCCCAGAACTTACTTGGTAAATGTCTTATTTTTGTAATTCTATTTTAAAAATTTTAATTTCTTGATTAGGTGAACCCGTAATCGCTTCAACCATAGCATGCAATGACTTTGCTTGTTGGTTTTAAGTGATTATAGGGGATCGGTTAAATTTGGGGAAAAATAAAAATTAAACAATGGGATGTTGATTACTAACGTATGATCATTTCACGTAAGCACCTCACACTTAGAAAAGGTTATTTTTGACCCATACAGTTTAGCGAGATCCTCTCTCATTGTAACACTAAGGGACATGGTTTTAAATCCCACATCGAACGTCAGTTCTTTCGAGATCGTATTTAAATTGTCATGTTCTTTAGTGTTGACGAGAAATAAACTTAGATCCTGGACCTCTTATCAATTACCTCTAGTCACTCGATATCAAAAATGAAGGCAATTTCTTAGTTGTTCACCTCTTCGTTTATTAACATGATGACCTGATTATATTCTCTTGGTTACCTATTTATCTATCTGCTCGATTATTGCAATAGTACCTACTATTTTCTATTTGCTACAATTGAATAATAAACACATTGCATAATGCTCTGAGGCAGAACGGTTACCCCAGAAAGTTTATAATTAAATATATGATCTTGAAAGTGAAAATAGGCGAAATCCAAACGGTCAAGAAGAAGTCCTTGTTCATGCGCCTACAATTCAGGGGGGATGCAGCTAGCGAAATACTTACTCAGAGATTACTCAGATCTATCCAGAAATCTTTCAACGCCGGTGAACTATGTTTGGTATTTTCTACGCGTCCAATGGTGACACCGAGGCGTAAAGATGAAGTACCTAGAATGACCACCTCATTTTGTATTTATCAGTTCGACTGCTCCTGTGGAGCAAGTTACATTGGTCGAAGTTCTAGGAATTTACATTTTCGTGCTCGTGAACACCTCCCAGCGTGGCTAAGCAAAGGTTTGATGAGGAAAGTAAACAGCTCGATTTTGGCCCATTTAGTACAAACTGGTCATAGTGCCAGTATAAACCAATCCTTTTCAATTATTTATAGGGTCAGTAATTATTTGCCAAAGCTTGTCAGGCTTAAGGTCCTTCAAACGGCGGAGGCAGTAGCCATCAGGATGAAGAAACCAGAGCTATGCGTACAGAAGAAATATCTCCAACCCTTACTCCTCCCTTGGCCAACCACAAGGCCAATTAATCAACAATAATCTTAGCTATTGTATGACCTAATTTGACTATGTACTTACGACCTTTCGTAGTCAAATGTAATTGTCTCTCTTATCTTTATTCACAAATCTTTGTATTTTATTATTATTATTATTATTATTGGTTAAATATCATTATTAATCCCCCCTATACATGATTCATTCACATCGCATTGATCCCTCCTTATTACGTCTCACTAATTTTTCACACATTTAGTCTTCCACTTGGTCGAATTGTAATTGCACTATCATATCTCTCTCACCCTATCTGACCCATATTTATTCTGATCACAGATCTTAAATTTTCACTTTACATATATACAGATTCAAGTTAACATTCTATATGAGTCATATCAACATTAACAATTTTATTCTACTTGGTTTGACAATCCTAAATTTACATGCTTTAAACGATGTACTTTGCCTTTAACCTGGCCATTTTTTCGGATTATTAATTTGGGTATATAATTGTAGAACCTGAAGAGAATTTATCGAAAAGAATATTCTTCGTTCAATATGTTAGTCTTTTAATATGATGGGGATCTTTAAACGATGAATAATAATACGGATTTTTTTCCATTGCTTTTTCATAAAAGTTCGCAATATTTCGCCACACTGATTGTTGCTTAGCTAAAGTCTAAATACTTCATATGGTACATTTTTCTTCTTCTCTATACTGATATAACCTGACACCAGTACATTAGAATTCCTATTCATCACAGCAAACCACGCTATCATACCTACAGTGTTAGTAAAAGCGAAATTAGTTAAAAAATCTTCACGGTTAATAATATTCAATGGGTAATTACTGTTGCAATCTAATGTTCCCATAGTTTTTTTTCTTTTGGATTCTTGCAATACAATATGAAACATTGCAAATTAGTTGTAATCTTTTATTTATGTTAAATATTCTTTACGTTGTTTATACACGAATCACATTAAGATATTTATTTGCATTTTCATTTTTTTTTTAACTAAACTTTCTAGAAGATTTATCATCTGATTTCCTGTTATATGACAATCTTTAGTTGTTACATTATTTCTCAAAATTATACTTTGTTTTTTCAGGAAATTACAATTTTAAAAAAATGTTTTTTTAGTAATCTTGAAATCTTTTTTTTCTTGATTAACACATTTTACTGGAATAATCTTTGCCATTAATCTTCTTTTATTATTGCAAATAATATTAGAACTTTTCATAAATGAAGTTTAGAATATTCAAGACTTTATCATTGAGTAACCTTTGTTTTGTTTATGTTCATAATAATAATAATAATAATAGTGGAAACTGTCCACGAAGAATATAGTTTAAAATGAAACATTTAAATCATGCAATACTATGATAATAATACACAAGTTTTAGACCTCAACTGAAAATTCTGTGAACCACAACACTCCCTAGTTTTAAAACTCAATAACTCCATACACCGATTTCATGTTTCCAGTTGCTTAATGCTCCTTTTATTTCTAAATTTGACTACCACCAATGAACATCAGGCTAGTCGTTGTATAGCTCGTGTGTTACGCATATCCAATCACTTTAGTTGATGAAGATTCGCAGCCTAATCAGTTGATTTGCCATTTCTATCTAATGCTTTTTTGGCCTAGTCTCGGTGATAATCTCTCTCCCTGTCTACCACCATTATCGGCCATTTTATAGTCTTTAATTTGTATAAAACAAATCGCTGTTCAGTAAACTCGTCATATGCTAAGTGGATGGGTATTTCTTTTTGTACAGATGTGTTGCATATAATCATTTACATTAAGTGTTACAAATTAATAGGTTTCTATATACTACATGTTATTTTGTAAAAAAACTGTAAAACAATAAATAATATATGTACTATTTACTTTCAATAGTAATTTGAATTGCTTTGACTCATGGCTAAAACGTTCATCGAAAGGAACAGATTTTATACTACCTAATGAATGCTGTAATATGATCAACACTGTTATTGAACTAAAAGCAAGCATATTGAAATTATGTACAAAAGATACTAAAGGGGAAGATATGGTTAGTTTTATTGTTGTTACTTTAAACATTCAAACTTTGTTTTTAAATATTTGTATTATTGTATGTATGAATGTTGATATTTTCTACTCCTTTCTTTCAATGTTTGAAATTAATTCATATTGTGAATAAACAGTAATATTGTGTATGAAAAATTCAGTTTGAAGTGATAAATAAACAAGTCAGACATTTATCAGTGTGAAAAAAGCCCATGTTGATGGTTATGAAGAATAAACTAAAAAGTCATAAAAGGGTCATCTTTTGCTTTGATACTTAACCACGTTCGGTAACGAAGTACCGAATACTGATGTACGGCTATCCTTCATTTAGTAGTGCATATGAGTAACTGACCTCTTTTCTTTCTTTTTCTTCCACATGTTGTGTATTTTACTGTGTTTACTTTTTTTTCCCTTCCGTGATAATTTATTTTCGTACTTCATTTTTTCCATTGAAATTTCTTCCTATTGTTTGAGAGTGTAAGCAAGTGACATGGGTTTGAATTCTCACAGGGAGCATCTACTCTCTACTAACTGCAGGTAGAACTTACAATTGTCGACTAGCAAAATCTTGTGGCAAGGCTTCTTGCTGAAGAGTCTCAAGTAAGACGAAACCTGCACTGTCAGCCACCATCCACCTGTGCTTATAATGGCTAATCTATTTTTGTTTCGTTTGGTGAAATCAAGAAACATTTTAACTTCTATGGGGTTTTTATTAATTAATTTTGTGGTGTAATGGTAGCTAATTTACTTAACGGATATATATATATATATATATATATATATATATATAATGTTGTGACTTCAAGGCCTGCTAGTTATCATTTGATTTATTCACCAATGGAAATACGACTTATTCAATCTCATCACTGTGCTAAACCAATGACGTTCGACCGCTATGAGCAGCCTAGCGTCTTTATTTGTCCTTGGTTCACCTACCCCGTCCAATAACATCTTTCACTATGCGAATCATTTATTTAAAATATACTTGGTTTATATACCAGCCAAACAGAACTCATCACACCATAAAATGGGAAATAACATTCACACAAGATCGAGTCAAAAAGTGGCTGCGCGCGTGGGAGACTGTAATCAATAAATTGAACATAACTTAAAAAACTGCAAATCGTATAATAATAATAATCTATAGATTTCGATAGTGTAATAAGAAGACGAAGATTATCAGAACTGTGTGATATATTAGCTCAATCTATTCCGAACAATCTGATCACACATATACTTGTTCAAAACATTTATATATAACTATGAAAGGTCAACTAGACTGGAAATGGAGGGTAAGAGTAAACAATAATAATAATAATGTGAAAACAATTTGAAACCTAATCACTCTGGATAATAAGCTAATATTACCAGGTAGGTTTAAGGTGAGAATAATCTATAGGTCAAAATGAAGCTTATAATAAGAGGAATATAGATGTACACAATCTAATCACTTAATAGTTATACAATAGGAATATATATGTATATATAATATTAGTCCATTAATAGTTTTCAGAAGTGACTCGTAGTTTAATCTTCATTAAAATATCAGAGATAAGATTTTCTTTTTTGACTTGAGAATATTCTACAAGCTTCCATCATTACTTCTTTACGTATATTTAATTATAAAAATTAGGATTCTTGTTTTGTTTTTCTGTTTTAACAAAAACATGTTCTTGATTCATTCATTTTTAGCTTCCTATCTACCTACTTACATTTTTTCCTAAATAAACTTGTGTAATTGTTTAGAACAATGTATTATTTGAATAAGAAAAGAAAATAAGTACTATGTTATTGTCATGTGATAAATGTATATAAACATTTTTCTATACAAGTTAGTATATATATATTTAGAAGGGCTTTTTGTGGAGAAACCTCTTCTGACTAGTATCTATTTATTATTCTTATAAAGATATATGATTTAATTAATTTTTTTTTTAAATAGCATGAATATCAAAATCAAACAGAGACTAATTTAGAACGTGTACAACGAAAAATGGCAATATTATTAAATGATAAAATGGGTAAAATATTAGAAGGAAATCTAATAAAATTAGCTCGTTATGATGTGAATACTTTACTTTCATCAGTACTTTCACTAACTGTAAGTAAATTCATATGTATATAATTTAATTTATTTACTATATTTAAATAAAAAAACTAATTATATTCAATTGTAAAATTTTAATGTTTGTTTTATTTAAATTTATAAACTATTTGGTCAACAATCTATATGTAATTGAATCTACTACAGCTGATGTATTTAATTAGCATAAATCTTGTCTATCATATTATGGATTACATCTGGCTAATTTAAAGTTTTCAATATCCTATTTTCTAAAACTTTATCTTGAAATCATGAGTCAATTGAAGCTAGACCACCATGGAAAACCTGGGCCGTCCAGTGCTTCCACGTTTTCCATGGTGATCTAGCTTCAATCGACTCATGATTACAACTTTGAAAAATACTGAAATCTCCACAAAACCCCTTCTGAAAACTTTATCTCATTAAATGTAAACTTTCTAATGTTATGTAAATTATTAGTATTAGATGAAGTGATTTTGTTATTCTGATTGGTTTTCTAATTATCTCTTTGTTTAACTTGGTAGGTTTATTTAGTAAATATTTAAATGATTATGAGCTGCTTCAAAATAACCGAATATTTGGCAAATTAAAACTCATAATTCTCATTCAGAGAAGTAAAACAAGTATTTCAGCAAAACAAATCTGTATTTCTTTTCGATTCTTGTTTTGTAAAAATCTGTATAGTGATGATTCTGTGATAATGAGTGTGGTGAATAAGTTTTTGGATGTTGACATATTTGCATATAATGAGTAGATACCATGGATTGCAATTCATGATAATAAATGAGACAAAATAATATTTAATAGTTAAATTATGAGAATGTCTAGAATTTGTGGGATATATAAGAGATTAACAGCCAGAGATTCAACTGCAGCTTTTGAAATGAAGTCGAAAAGGAAAATTATTCGCTTACTGTCATTGCCTATTGTTGTATCTATCTGGTTTTCCAATGATACACTGGATATCCTGCGAACTGTGCTATAATACTAACCATAGATCTGACTCGAAAAGAATAGAGTAACTGAGTGTAAAGTACCTAGTTTATATACGATAACATTGTTTGATTTAATTAACTATTGATATAAGTTAATATGACGGTTGATTGAATAATAAAATGAAGCGCTGTAACTGAAGTTTCAATCTGTTACGCAATGATTCATATAACCTGATATTATATCCATTGCTAGTCCAAATCCACTTATGATGTCATCCGGAGTGAATGATAATGAAATGAATAAGATGAAATATTTGAGAAATCTCTTTAAACTACTCATTTCTATTCAGCGGGGTTCTTTGTGTATCTTTACAAACTGGTATGCCGTATATGTTTACACCATCTAGAATTCAACTCATATATCTAATTATACTACTATTAAATTTTACATTATGTTAATCTGTCTATATTTTAATTACTACACGAAAATTGTCAGTATTAGTAATCATGACAATAATAACACTAGTTGATAGTAATTGGTCTTTGTTTATTTTGTCGTTATTATAATTAATTTTATCTACATCCGGTCAGTCGGTTTTATCTGTTTTAATTCTATAACTATTAAACTATAACAACGTGTTTTTGTAAACCATGTTAATGATAAAGTTATTATAGCAGAATTATATTCAGATGTTATTTTATGCTCGTTTTTATTACTCCTGCCATTCTACTCCAATAACTCATCACCTACGGTTTTTGTTAACTCTCAATACTAAACTAATGAAAATGATTTGAATAACAAAATGTTAGATAAAGAGTACGGATCATGTGAAAAACTTCAAACTGCATTCAATCGTCATTATTTTATTTAAACTTAATATTTTGCTTTCAACATTTTATCGACCTTTTCAATTGAAATCTCTTCAATGTAAATTCACATCTTCTAAATTTTGCTCCTTACTGTTCGTTGAAATTGAGTTTTGCAAACTTTTTATTTATTTCACATAACATGCATCATAAAAACAGCTAAACATTAAAGTATCAACTTTGATGATCAGAAATTTTAATATATATGAACTATTACAGTTTTACTAATGATCCGAAAACTACCATATCCATTGTATTTATTTCAAAACTTATGATTTAAAACTTTTAACATTGGTCGTAATAGAGTATACTGTGAATATCTTTCACATACTTATTCTCACTGTCAAATATAAGTGTATATCATTTAAGTAAATATTTTAAATTTTTGGTATCACTTCATTTTCAGCTTGTTTTCTTTTGCTTTACATTATGGTCTGATTTATTGTTTATTTCCTTCTTTGAAATTATTTATCAATGGTAAGTGGATTTCTTTTTCCAACATTATTCACAGATAATGTTGTATAACTTTTCTTCTTTTTCTTTTTCTTGACATAAAGTTGTGACCTATTCATGGAGAGTTTCGAAAATAAAGTAAACAAACGAAGCAGGTTGTACAAGGGAACATAACTTTCTAGAAGATTAGAATTGAAAGAAAAAAAAGATGTTTTCTCGTATTATTAATTCAATATATTTTTGACATAATTTAGGTCAAGAAAAAATAATCTCAAGATCACTTTAGTTTTACTCTTAAGGTCAACTAATATATATTCCACTTTGCTTTTATTAAACTTGTGGCATAATTATGTGAAAGAGAGAATTATGCTCCATAAAAAATTTAATCTCCTAAACTGATACTTATAGTTTCTTTTCGTTTTCAAATGTCTTATTCCAACGAATTAAACAGATGTATGTAGACTTAACTTACTTACTTATGCCTGTTATCCCTCGTGAAGGAGCATAAGCCGCCCACCAGCATTCTCCATCCAACCATGTCCTGGTCGATCCTTTCCAGTTGTCATTCATCCTTTTCATATCTGCTTCTATTTCCGACGCAATATATTCCTTGGCCTTCCTCTTTCCCGTTTCCCTTCAGGATTCCAAGTTAGGGCTTGCCTCGTGATGCAGTTTGTTGATTTCCTCAATGTATGTCCTATCCACTTTTCTTTTCTTAATTTCCTCTTCAGCTGGAAGCTGGTTTGTCCTCTCCCACAGAAGGATGTTGCTGATAGTATCCGGCTAGTGAATGTTGAGTATTTCGCGTAGACAACTATTTATAAATACTTGTGTCTTCTTGATGATGGTTGTAGTAGTTCTCCACGTTTCAGCTCCGTACAGTAGAACTAACTGTCTTGACGTTCGTATTGAAGATTCTGACTTTGATATTGGTTGACAGTTGTTTTGAGTTCCTGCTCGTGTTCGACCGTTGTTATTTGCTATTTTCTTGTCCTTCTTTTTTTCAATCTTGTTCATGGTTTCGATGGAGATCTGAAGCTATGTCAGTTCCTCTTCTGGTTCTCACATCTTCCATTGTCCGTCGGAATTTTTTGTTAATACAAATATGATCTATCTGGTTCTCTGTGTTGTGGTCCAGTGAGATTTATGTAGCTTTGTGTATGCGTTTGTGTGGAAATATTGTGCCACCTATAACCAATTTGTTGAATGCGCTTAGATTTTCAAACCTCTCACCAGTTTTGTTTCTATCTCCCAGTCCATGTCGTCCCGTGATATCTTCATATCCTGTATTGTGCACTCCGACTTTAACATTTGGATCTCTTATCAGTATGGTCAAGGCCTTTCTTGCGCACTTCTCTATGATTGATTGCAGCCTCGAATAGAACGTATCTTTAATGTCGTCTTTGCTATCATTGGTGGGTGCCTAACACTGGATAACATTCATTGTGATCCCATCCTTTTTTGTTTTGAATGATGCTTTGATAATTCAGGATCCGTGAGATTCCCATTCTACAAGTGCATTTCGTGCTTCTCTGGATAGCATTAGAGCAACTCCCTGAGTGTGTGGAGAATTTTCCTATTCATGACCGGAGTACAGTGACTTCCGAAGAATCTCGACTTTCATCCTAAGGAGTCATAATTCTTCCTTGAACTCGGAGGGCAGAGTTTATATGGTTTGGACTATTTTTTCTGGTTGGCGTTTTTTTAACGAGTTAGTTTTCTACGGTATGGGGTCGCTAACCCCATGCTCACCCCTCCTCCTTTATTCGGGCTTGGGACCCGGCAGTAACTCTAGAACAGGCGGAGTTAAAATAGTCATAAACATAGAGATATGTGTATTTTTCCGTCATCGTCATTTGTATTCTCTGTTTTCTATATGTTTATGATTTCGTATTGTATCAAAATGTTTATACTCGTTAGTAATATCTTAATTATTCATAGTTTGATTTCTATAAAACAAAATCAAAATCCCAGGACACAATTGCACAGATGATTTCATTAAGTTTTCTTCATCTTCAATTTAATTTTCATTCACATCACGGATTCACTTATTCCACTCTTGTTTTTCTGTTTCAGCGAACATATGATTTTGTCTCGTACTCCCTTGTACAATTCCTATTTCCCATTATCAAACAATCCAAATAAAATATGCTAAATAATTTACACAGAATAAAATGCCGAAATTTATCTAAGAAATTCTTATTATAAATAAATTATCAGTAATTACCATTTCTACTAAGCAACAACGGTTAACATAACTAGTTGTAAATATCAATGTTTACTTAAATAATATACTATAGATATGATAACATAATTCAATTTCATATTTATTTTATTATTATCATTCATAAGATTACTCAACTACAATTTGAAATGCTTATCTTTAGGAGGATATCGATCAATTATTATGAGTAATAACATGGGAGTATCAGTGTATATATGAATCAGAAAGTGATACTGTTGACATATATAATGATAAAATGTATTTAAGTGTTTATAAAAAGTATTATATAGTACAGGTAAACTTTAATAAATCAATATTTCCATTTACATGTGTAAAATTTGTTTAAAAGTTATTGGAAATAGATATTTACCTCATCATTCACTAGTCTAGGCAGTAAACATTCTAATAGAATCTGAAATAGTGTACTTAATAGTCTTTGATATTTTTAACGCATTAACGAATTAATTTAATTTTGAATAACAACAATAGTTAAATTATAAACTCTTACAAATTATAATGAATACCATTCTTTTCTTTAGAAAAGGTGACTTGGTAGTTTAGTGGAAATCTGTGTATTATTTGAAGAACTGAATTCTAAGTCCAAATCGTAGTGTGATTACTTAGGACTTATGGTACATCCAAAGGACAATTTTATTTCGATAGAGATTATCTAAAAAGTCTTTTCGGTGTATGTACATTTTATGTACAGAGCATGTTTAAGCTTATTACAACAAGAAATGTTTTTGTCTACGTAAAGATCTTTCTCATTTTACAAGGTACATCATCTGTCACTTAATTCAATGAAAAATATATTAGTTACCTGTCTATCAAAATAACAAGTACAAAAATGTCATGTTGGTTTATTTTATGTACACAGTATATATTCATTTGTGATTACTGAGTTAAAACATCTAATCCGTAATATTGTTGTGTTTTAGTTCTATGTACAAGTAGTTACTACATAAGATTGTAAAAGTAAAGTATAATACTACTTATCTATCCATTAATGTTTAAAAATACTTGAAAAATGTGAATCACTGTAATTCTTATTGTCTAAAGTTAATAACTGGAACCACTAGGTAGATAAAATTGATGAACACTTTCTAGATTCTCCTTTCATTTCTGAAAATTTTATTAAATTAAACTATGAGCATATTTAAATATCCTCTAGAATTTGAGAGATATTTTTGAATTTATTGTACCATAGTGGTAAAAAGTGTTTTATTAATAGGACTATGAATTATGGACAAACTAATCTCAGTCAGAAGTGAATGTATTTCATTTCAGTTTGTTTAGACAAATTATTTGTTATTAGTGTTGTAAAATATTAATTTAAAACTAGACAATTGACAGTCAATCGTAAATAATAATATTGATAACTAAGAATCCTTGGTCCTCATTATGTAATTCTGTTTAATGTGCATTCAAATTGTGACTGTTTAAAAACATACTTTTTCGTAAATGTTTTCAACAGTCAATATCTTCCATCTATTTGAAATCACGGAAAGTCTCTACCAATTCGAGCGCTTAAAATGTTTTTTTCCATTCATCACATATAACATTCATACACTATATTGTAACTGTCTCTCGTTACTCCAAACGGTAGAAAATATCCTGACAGGTTTAGTGTTGTCCAGTTTTCAAAATCAGAGTTATTTGTAGGTTGTTTTTAATAGTCTATTGTTGCACATATTTACAGTTCATAACTACTCTTTCCGAACGAATCTAAAATTTGTTAGTTTATTCTAAAATTTATATAAATGCGAAATAGTTGACTCAAACGTTTGAACTGACCTCCTTACAATCCAATCACTCATATTAATGTCAATAGCATAGTTTGTTGTTCCATATTTTTATAGTGTTGTGTTTTAGTCACACATCTCAATGATGATAATACATTGGTCGGAATTTAAATGAGTTCAACTGACTGATTTCTAAAAGAACAAAACTTGAATTCAAAATCCTACTGTTCATCCCTATCAAACCTATATATATATATATATATATATATATATATATATATATATGGAATTCGATTTTTACTGGAATTTTTAAATGGCGAGTTTCAATTGCTTGTCATTATTACGGATAAGTTACTTCTAACAAAATAAGTTGAACAGAAAAAGATTATTCAAGTGATTATAAAGCATGAAACTCTAAAGCAAAATCATTTTCATTTGAATTGTATGGTATGCTTAAGAGTACTTATAAATTAGTTATTAGTGGCCTTCACAGTTACCCATAAACACACACTAGAAGGTATGATGGTTCAGTAAATTATGAATGACTCAAAGTCAATCGGTTTCTAGAAAATGTTTCTTTGAGTCTATTCTTAAAAGAGGATACTTGAAACGAAAGATTTTATCCTAAAGAGTTGATAGCACATACACGACTGCTTTACCGCTTTTAATGGTTACAGATTGATTTTTTATATTAATTTATTTAACTTAATTAACGGTATGTAAATCCCTAAAAATCCTCATTTTCATTCGGAATTTTATAAGTTCCCTGTGATGACCGATGATCTTAGCTCCTGAATAAACTTGGAGAAATTTAGCGTTTAAGTGTTTCACTCATACTAATATTAATTGGTTTAATACTATCCAAACCGTAGTGCTGATTAAATTTTGTGGATCAAGTCACAGTGTGGAGGGGTCACTAGGCTTGGGAACTACACAGAGTTTAGTATTAAATAGTTCAAATAAATTGAAACCCTTTATGTTAATGCATAGATTGCTACTTTATTAGTAGGATTTAACTAGTACTAGTGAGTAAAAGATATGGCGTCATCTGGTTATAAGTGATAAATTAATGTTTTGACGTCTTATCATCACAGATGGTCGACTGTTTCGACTCAGTGGTAACATTTTTAACTTTAGTACTGGATGATATGGAATTAAACTCCACGGAAAAAAAACAGTTTTCTAAAAAGTTCAGATATATCCTGATGATGAGTCCTAACTGAAAAGAGAGCCAGGTTTTTATACCATTGCGCTCAACTTCTTAAAATAAGCCTATTTGCAGAAAATTTTCATTGCTTCTTCAGTATACTTTTTCCATGACTTTGTAAACAATGTTTTAAATGAGATGGTAACTTTGAGATATATGTGCCCTTTTAATTCAAACTATCAGTGCCATACTACTGCCTAGTGTTTTCAAATACAAATTCATTTCTTACCAAATAACAGTAAACTTTAACTCTAGAGTTTTTTGTGACCTTACTGAAGGAATAGAAACATAATAAAATTTTGTCTGGATAGTCATTTCCTCAATTGTTTTTTCTTCGTAATTTTCCAAGAAACCTACGGATGAAATTGGCAAAGCATATGTCGAGTTTCTTCGCGTCAATTTAGAACAAATGCGTCAAAAAGTCTCTGATGAACTGTATATTTTGTCAATTATGGAAGTAAGTTATGTTTTCTTCAAAACGAGTTTTTATAGTATAACAACCTGCTTTTTTAAAGATTTATAATACTTCATTGTACGTGACCAAACTGGTTCAAAATTTAAAAATGATCAAGGAAGATTGTACCTTAAGCAAACATTTAGGCCAGTAACCCATCATATATATATATATATATATATATATATATATATATATATAGCCTCTGCCAGGGAAGTCCTACTCACTGCCTTCTCGTGGCATTACTGTTGTTTACGAAATTGAGAGGACGAAAAGCGAATGTCCGGCGCTTTAACCGGGTTGGTGGACAAGGCGAGTCCACCTAGGGGAGTTGGAAAACCCTGATTCCAAACCAATGGTGCACATGGGCTGACTCCAGTATCCTGAAGGAACGAATGGCGTATGAACCAACTGTTGGTCACCGGCTACCATGCGACTGCATCTCCTTACGATGCTCCACTGCCTTGTGGACTAGACCTTCATGTCAAAGGCTCAGGGTGTGGGCCCCTAAGAAAACCACCTGCTTCAGTTTGGGCACCTGGGCAGTATCACAGCCCTCACACAAATCGAATGAGATTTGTGAGGCGCATATTTATCTGGTGCTTCCTTGTACCAATATTTATGTGTTTAAATAAAAATATTATATATATATATATATATATATAGTAGTGGCTGGTCCTATATCGAACCCATATAACTTATTTTAGCTTCTGGACGGGCCAGCTTATCCATTCTTCTTGAGTCACGTTTTGACCTTGTTAATTGTTCACTCATCAAACCTGACTGTTTTTGTATGAGCGTATGTATGTACACTTCTTATCCTATTCATCACATGTCTATAATTTATTTTCATCTGGCTATAAATAGTGATTAACGCTTGATTAAATGGAGTTGGTTTACATACCTTCTCCACTGCCCGTCGTTTTGCTTCACTAAAATTTTGGAAATCTTCATTACTTCTTAAATCTTCAGTCTTTTACCTGCTAATTCTGAATTTACTTCATATAGTTTATCTTTATGTGTAGGTTGACTTTTTTTCATTTTAGTTAAAATAAATTTACGAACATATTTTACGCTTATTTTGATGACTTATTTTATGATACATCAGTGAGTGGAACGACTCAGTGCATAAATAATCACAGCCACATCATGTGGAGAATATTGTTTTAGGCTTCTGTTAATTTCTATGTGAAGAATAAAAAATTTTATTATCCTTCCTCAAATGATAATGATTATGATTTTTCTTCGCAGGGAAGATTGTTTAAGTTGAAGCAAAGAATCTAGAGTTGTGTAAGGTTTTGATTCGTTAAACTCCTAGTGACCATTTCATTTAATCGAATCACCAAGCTGCAAAACTTACCTATCAAATAAGTATTCGTGTCACTTCAGTTATCAATCCTGTTTTATTTTCTTATGTATGCAAAAGTAGAATTAGGCCTTCCACTTTCTTATTTCTCTTGCTTCATCGCCATTAAAACTCAACTTTATTTTTTTTACAAACAAAACTCATTTTAGAGAAACATGATATTTAATTGTATTCACGTAAAGTAGAATGTAAAAGTTTATCATAATTTTATTGTTTGCATACTTTAGCTCCTAAATCGATTGGGAATTTCATTTTTTTAAAAAATAAACTGACCAATCCCACGCAACTTGACCCTAGTATAAACGTGGCCTTACATATCTTAAAAACCTGTTCAGTTTAACATATGAACATATTTATAGTCCTGTACTTGATAAACAACTTTCTCCCTCAAATCTTATTTATAGTGGGTATTGGTATAGTGTCCTATCAAAATCATACTTAGCTCTCTTAATTCATAATTATGTAAAAGTTGGTGTTTCTTTTTCTATAATTTCTCGCTTAGCTTATTTATGTGTCAAAATTAGAATTAAATAAAATACAGTAATGGGGGAGAATTATACTAAAAATATTTACAATAAAGGGAACAACAAATAACTGTAGAATATTGACTATAATTGCATATGACATTAAACTCCAAAAACAGTAGTAGTAACAATAATATGGAGAGGAATCTAGATTAATTAGTCCACAGAATACTGTAGTATCATTTCTGATTGAGTTTGTTTTCTAGTCACAAAACTTCACCTTACTATTATCACTAGTAGCATTGTTTCATTTATAACTCGCATACCTTTGCGATATTCTGGAGCTTAAGATATAATAACATGTAGATTAACTTGGCTTAGATCTTAAAGATTAATTCAATGGATGAATTAGTGTTCGAAGGTGTTAATTTTTTAATAGTTTACGTTAAAAATTGGCGAGCATTTATGATATTGAGCAAATTGACTGTAGTTGGGGAAGTAAATCATTGAACATTTATTTAGTAGGTCAGTGGTTAAGCGCTCTCCGCGAGATCTTGTGTCCTGGGTTTTATCACCGACAAAATCGTAGATCCCTCTACTAAGGAGGAATCCTATATTATAATAAAACGCCTGTCCAGTGCTGCCATTTTCTCAAACATTGTTTAACTAAGATCATTCCGTAATACAAGCTATGAAACTTAGTAATGTCCACAAACTTTTTATGCTGATGATTTTTTTCTTATATGGGTATTTAAAAGGTGAACATATATATTGGCTGATTTTTGTCACGATAAGTATAGATTGTTTGAAGCCATGACCATTGTTTGTTTACTTCATAATCAACACTTCTGTTTAGACATAAAATTTTAAATAAAGCATAGAAGATTGTATAAGTGTACAAATATTCTCGATAATCAGAAATATATCAGCTTTTATGTAAATTTCTGGTTAATGAATCATAAGATGAAAATAGGTAGCACATTTAAGATGGTATGAATAATAGTAATAAAAATAATAATAATAATGGCTTTCCAAGTGTTCTTGTATTTCTGTTTTTATTAGAAAGGATCTCCAGTCAGCTTGTGATTTACTTAATCATACTACCTGAAACAACTTGAAATGAATGAAGTTGTTTTGAGAAAAGTTTTATCTTACTCTCTTATGTGTATGTGTTTGTAACAAACATTGGTGCTTTTTGATTAATTTAGTGTTGCGTTCTTTTTGAGGTTTCATTTCAGTCCAAATGATTGCATAATTCCAGCAGGGTTAGACTACAGTCGTTAAATACTTTCTCGATCACAAAGAAATAACAATCATTTTGTTTAAGCTGTAAGTTCTGGATAACTCAAGTAAGAACTATAGTCTATTACCATTGAGACAATTAGTATTTTAAACTCTAAAACAACACTATGATAATTCTCATCTGTTCTGTAAACTCTAACAAATTCAAGTTTACCTAGACAAATTATATTTTTGTCTTTATTTCATGTTTACTTTTTAAGAATTTTTCTAGAAAATTGTTGAAAAATTCTAGGCACTTATATCTTCATTCGATTTAAAATGTTTCGTTTAAAAAAGAAAGGAAAAGTCTTATCTTTAGATTAGACAAAATCATTTCAAAGTGATTTTTATCTGTTTGTTTATGATCTTGCATGATTATCCATCTTTTCCTTTTTTTCTAAATTGATTTTTGTAAAAAGACATGGTATATGACACAAACACGGATGATCAATGATTGGCTTATTGAACGTAAAGGAAATGCTTTAAGTCCTTATCAGTTCACATGTCTTTCTACCATTATTAAAGTGAGTAAATCCATTTTTTGTTACGTGAAAAGAAATTGAAGAATATTTTATTTCTTAGATTATTACTTTTTTAGTGATATATTGTGCGTATGTACACTTTGGACTAACAAACTGCCACATTGTTACTAAGTATACAATTGTGAGTACTGAAGTATTTTGATGAGACAAGATTTTCAGTTGTTAAAATCAATGAATAGGATGCTAACGAATAGATGAGCACAATGAAATGATGTTGCCGAGTGATGGCTAGTTACGAGACTGTATTATTAACCTAAGCCCAATAATGTTGAAAAATTGGAGTCAAGACTATTAGGCATATGAACAGATTTTTTATGTATAAAAATAACAGGCTTGTGTACAAAATATGGGCGCGAAATAAACATAATCCAATATCACAGGCAGTTTGGGGAAATTAGTTTGTAGATCGCTTATTAGCCAATCAATTAAGACATGACTGTTAGACGTAATCTTTAAGCATTCTATCAAATACCTCAACTGTTAAATGGAAATGAACATTTTGAAACTTTCTTACTAGCTAATCATGGCAAAATGATTTAGTAAATGACAAAGGTGTTCTCCCTCTTATTTCTTTAATTTGGATCTATTATTACCATCGATATTCACAAAGGAAACTTCATAATAAAACAATCCAGCTGACAAAACACAATGTTTATATTTTTCTCATTTATTTTCTTATAGATTAGTTATTTACATCGGTATAGAAAACGGTCATTTCTGGTAATCATGAGAATTTCTTACTTAAAATATTCCAAGGAATTTCGATGAATATTATTATTTAAAACTCTCTCTACCAAATAAAACTCATAGTAACTGTCAGTGATGTCTGCCTTGATTATAAGTCGATGTCCCACTATTGAACATCGGATACTTGACTCTCTTTTCCTTGTTTAAAAATGTCCTTTTACTTTTGAATAGAGCACATTGTGTTATTAATATTTATTATGCATATTGAAATAAATAATTTATTAAGCGATATACCTACCTTTCTTTACTTCTAATTTCACTCTACACACATACTGAAAGCTTTTGATATGAAGCTGTATAATATATATTTTTGGCAATAGCTATTATTTGTCAAATCTCACCATTCCTCTTCAACTTTGCCATCGACTACATCCTGGAAACAGCTCTGATGGATGTAAGTAATGGCGGTGTGGATCTGCTGCCTGGAGAACGACTTCTCGACCTCGAGTATGCGGATGATATTGTATTACTGTGCGATAATGCCCAAGGCATGCAATCCGCACTTAATCAGTTGGCAATCAGTGTCCGCAGGTACGGCATGTGCTTTGCACCCTCCAAGTGCAAAGTACTCCTACAAGACTGGCAGGATTCTAATCCTGTACTCACCCTGGATGGTGAGCAGATTGAAGTAGTTGAGAAGTTCGTGTATCTAGGTAGCTACATAAGTGCTGGTGGTGGCGTGAGTGATGAGATTGATGCACGTATAATGAAAGCCAGAGCGGCTTATGCCAATCTGGGCCATCTTTGGCGCCTTCGTGATGTTAGTCTGGCTGTAAAAGGTCGGATCTACAACGCGTCGGTGAGAGCAGTTTTGCTCTATGCTTGTGAAACCTGGCCTCTCCGAGTTGAGGATGTTAGACGTCTCTCTGTGTTCGATCATCGTTGTCTCCGAAGGATTGCTGACATCCAGTGGCAACACCATGTTAGTAATGCAGAGGTTCGGCATCGTGTGTTCGGGCGCCGAGACGATAATTCAATTGGTGTCACCATCTTGAAACACCGACTTCGGTGGCTTGGACATGTTCTACGAATGTCGTCCCAGAGACTTCCACGTCGTGCATTATTTGCCGACTCTGGGACTGGTTGGAAAAAGCGGAGAGGGGGTCAGTGCATGACATGGTGTCGTGGCATGAAAGAGAGCTGCAAAGGGCTAGCTTCTGTTGGTCCTTCACGACTCCCTGGCTGGGGTCTGAGAGACGGTGCAACACAGTGGCTAGAGATGTTATCAGATATGGCTCAGAATAGAAGCCAGTGGCGAACCTGCTGTAACCTTCTTTTACTTTCTTCATAAAGAGTGGTTATAACTTTCTTAACTGAAAGAGTTCTTCTGGTTGTACATTCCAGTTCCCCCCATCATTACTCTTCTCTTTTTTTATCCTTTTTTCTTCATTATGTATACGCATCTTCACCCTTTCTCCTCCTATTCTCATTACTTTGTGCGGCGCTTATGTATCCGGTGCCCTTTGTACCAATATGTATGTGATTAAATAAAAAAAAATTCCTACCTCCAGAGATATTAGTTTTGTCATGTTGAAATTTGTCTACCTCTCTTTGCTCTTGGTAGTTAACTGGTATTTTTCTTCAACGATGCAGTTGTTGTAAAGTAAACAACCTACAGTGTTATATCATATAAATATAATTAAATTGTAATAAGAATTCAAACGAATTAGTGTTCATATACACTGTATATAAGAAATAACTTTTTATTATTCTTTACTTAGACAGTAAATCTAAAACTTATTTTAATTGATTGATTTATAAATATTAAATTTACTACATTTTTCTATTTCTTTCGAATGTTTATTTATGTCTTTATTCCTTCTGCTAGATTCTACTTTTAAAAACAGCTTATTCAGTCTAGCTTAATATTTCGCTGTAATACCATTGAGTTAGTTGTATTGGAATCAAGTCTCATCCAATTCGTCATACATTATGTCTATCACTTAGAGTAAATGATCTATGTATGTCGTCACTTTTATTTCAGTTCAACAAGTCATTGTCCCTTATTCAATCTTAAAGGAAATCCATCTTGAAGTAACTCAATGGTCAGTAATGAAACCAACTGATAATTCTTAAAAGGTCCAAAAAGGCTTTTTTCAGAAACACCACTTAAACGATAGGAAAACAGTTTATTAAAACTTTATAACAGCTTTTAAAGTAGCTTTATATTATGAAATAATTTATTTCATAATTCTATATTAACTATTTGTGTTTGCAAATAATTCTTTACTAAATTCAGTATTTATGAGATTCACCTGTTTCTTTTATTGATAATATTACATTTTAGAAAATGTATTCCGATTTTGAACTTCAAGGTATAAGCCCAGATGCATTGGATACAATGGCTTACAAAACAATTATGCAAAGACTTCAAGTATGCTATCACATTTTCACATAATATCAGCTGTGATTGTTTCTTGATATAAATTTATTTTACTGTTTGGTAGTCGTCAGTAAAGCGTTGTGAAGATTGTTGAATTTCATTTAAGTCGTGAACTAATCTATGTTAGACCACCACTAGAAACTTGGAAGCACTGGACGACCGTTTTGTCTTAGTATGGAACTCCCCAACAGTGCGCACCTACGACCCCGTACGCGTGAATCGAACCAGGGTCCTTTGAATTCACTTGCGAACGATCAACCTCTAGATTAGACCATTGGGTCAGTATCCAACGGTGTTAACGTATAACTTCAATAATAATCACTTTTTTAATATTATTAGTTTTCGAAATGCAATAATTAATTTTTCAGATATTTCAGCAGCTTGCGTTTGGATTAAGTGAAATTATGTCCTCAAGATTCAGGCTATAGTTGAGTTTTTTCTTCTCTATTAGTTACATCATGGTCATTCCATGATATTAAATTATAGTTGAGTTTACAGGGATTTCTTAAACAATTTATGGTAATATTATAAAGGTGATCTTGAAACAAACGAGAATTTTAGCCAGCTGTTTGTCTGTCTGGTGGTAGCTTTTGTTAACGGATAGTTTATGAGAAATAAACAATAAAATTACGAAGGGTAAATGGATTCTAAATTATTGATGAATTTTTTAAGCTTTCTACAGATTGTTTTGCCCGCAAATACAAAATCAATGACATCTAAATAACGCAAATCAATGTCGATTATCTGTCCTATCAAACTCATGAAAACACAAACAGATTTCTAGAAGTTCGCTCATTATTCCTGGTTAGAATTAGGGATTTAGGGTAGAGATTAGATGTTAAGGGTCTGCAGTTAGAATTTAGGGACAGGATTGGTCTGTATGTTATATAAAGTCGAGCATTTGATACGTATCACACCATCACTTTCACCCTGTGGTGGTAAAGGATTAACTTTTTTATCATTTTAAGCATTCTTAGTGCTGCTTAAACTTATTTATTCTACTCGCTCTACGTGATATAAAACAAAGCTTATTCCTTTTTGAAGCTGGCACTGAAGCCCAAAAGTCATTTTCTCAATTCTGACCGTCTCACATTAGTCTTTTGCCAAAACTGTCTTCAAACTTTAACAACAATGTGTAGTTTATTCACTAGAAAAGATTTAGGTTAAGTTTATATAAACTATATAGATTAATTCTAAACTACTGAGAACTACCTTCTCATCTTGCCTTTAATCATGAATTAGCCAAAGGCAGGTGATTTCGAAATTAACAAATTGATGATTCTCAAAATCCTATATTTCGTCAAAAGGTGATATAGTTTATTCATGACTTCAATAAACAATATTTATGAGATAATGTATACTATGATGAAATATTCCTCATTTTCTTACGTGCAGAATTAGAGTGTACACTAATTATACCTCTTCTTTCCTAGCTTACATGCTCTTTCAATGTACCTATTTACTTTATAGTATTTATTACGGTAGTTCGTACATATTTCATCTATATATATACAATTTGAAAAACTTTTAAAACTATGTAACACATAAAATGTTTCTATATGAGTTCCAAGGGATTGAATAAATTCATCTTATTCCCTGTTTGATGTCTAGCAAAATGTAAATATCGATCAACATAGGCATTAGACAGGTAGACATAACGTTGATTACTACTCGATGATCTGTCAGTATAAACTATTTACCTTATTGTTTCAAAATGTATATAGTGAAGTTTACAAAGATAAGAATAAGTATAAAACTGAATAATATCCAATCGAATTTATATACGTACAGAAAACAGTTGATTTCTTCTCTATATAAAAATTGTAAATTTATTTATTAAAGAAAAAGTAACTCCGACTCATCATCACAATATATTCTTTTCATTAAATGTTTATCATTCAACTTCCGCTGATCAGTCAGTCAGTCAGCTGCAACGTAGGACCAGGCACATATATGCATCGGTCCAAGTTGCCATACCTCGTTAGCACAACAAGATGAACACCGGATTCATAGAAGTAATTAATTTAGTGGTGATAGTATATAGAGAAAGGTTGTATATAAGGATATAGTACGGGAAGGAAGAGAGATATGAAGCAATTTTAATCTCAAGGTTTAAGGGAAGATAAAGAGTGTATACACCTACGCCATTGTGATCGATTCTGAGCCATGTCACCTAGAGTCTCCAACCATTGGTTACGATAGTCACGCGGACCCCAACCAGGTAGTCTGCATCTGCCAACATGGCTCAAGCTAGAAGTTAGTGACTTCAAACACTGATGCCATGTTTTGGTTTGGCCGCCCCTAACTCTCTTCCAATCATCCCCAATACTAGTCAGCATAGAGCGTCGTGGTAATCGGTGTTCAGACATACGTAACACGTGGCCCAACCATCTCAGTTGATGAAGATTCATGACCTCATCAACTGATTTACTATCATTCCCTAATGCCCTGTGTCTAACCTCACTATTACTTACCCGGTGATCCCAGTAGACGCTAGCAATATTTATGAGACATTTGTGATGAAATACTAGTAACTTACGAGTATCTTCTACTCTTACTGGCCACGTTTCGCAGCCGTAAAGTAGAACAGAGCGAACTGTCACGCAATATACTCGTCCCTTAATTGATAGACGGATATCTCGCTTTCGCCATGGGTGACGTAATTTGGCAAAAGCCAAACGAGCTTTTTGAATCCGTACTGAGATTTCGTCAGACACCAACCCATTAGGGCTGATCAGACTGGTGTTGCCTACAGCCGCTGCCTTTTCCATCTCTTTTGCTTTCGTCGCCCACCACTGCTCACGATCGTTCCTTAGACTTTTAGTTAACCTAGATCTAATTTGTTTACGCTCTTCGTCATGTTCAGAGCCTGATGGGATGAGTTTACGCGAATCCATCAGTGAAATAGACTTAAAAGAAATCCATTGGTTTTTTGGAGCCCTATGGTTTAAATGACTAATAGATGTTACTGCTGTTTCCACGGCTGTTCGTGTCTTTCCAAGCAGCATCTGGGTCAGTCTCGTCTAAAGAACTGCCTAGATGTGAACTCAGTTGTTTCTGGAATTCGCATTTGGCTTTCTCGTCCTCCAGTTCAATCCTAATGGGTCTTCTTAGTGTACTTTTCCTGCGTCCATTGTGGCGCAGACAAATGCGCGCTCGTATTAAAGCGTGATCAGAGTCTAAACAAGTATTCCAATACGAGCGACAATCTTCTATTGAGCCTCTCCAACGATGACTGATGACAATATGGTCTATTTGAGTCCATCGTTGGTTTGGTGCAGGTGGTCGCCATGTTAGACGATGTCTCTCCTTATGTTTAAAATTAGTGCTTGCCAAAAATAAACGATTGTCTGAGCATAGTTGCAACAGACGATCACCATTATCGGTTCGTTGAGCCGGAATACTAAAACACCCACCTAAATGTCTTTCTGTTTGATTTAAGCTGCCTACCTGGGCATTAAAGTCACCCGCTACGACTACTATGTCTGAGCGCTTAGCTTTCTGAAGAAGCTCAGAGAGCTTTCTGTAAAAGTCATCTTTCACCTCATCATGGCTGCAGTCAGTGGGAGCGTAGGCATAAACGACGAAAAGGCAACGACGTGTGTCCCTATCCTTCCGAGTTCTTACGGAGCCATTTAGCCGGACAGCACACAGGCGACTGTTAACGGGAATCCATTCTAGTAGTGCCTGTTCTGCGCTTGTACTTAGTGCTATGCCTACACCTGCAAGTCCGCGAGAACTAGCCAACGGGTCGCCAGATACACGGAGGGTGTATTTCGTTGGCTGTCCATTTTGGCGAGGTGAGGTCAAGTGAATGACCACACTGGGATCCTGTATGCGTGTTTCGGAGACATAGCATACATCAATGGTACGAGATTCTAGGGTTTTAGCTAAGGAGGCCTGTTGACCGATTTGGCATAGGGTACGTACGTTGAAGGCTCCAATGTGTAGTTTGGAGCGAGGTTTTAGTAGACCTGGGACAGTGTTTCGCGCACTCAATCAATCTCCTTCTTCAATTCCTACTATTCCTTCTACCTTGACTTTCAACACTAAACTTCCTCTCTCGGTTTCCTCCTCAAGTGTCACCATGGCCAACGATTCTAGTGCGCGAAACACTGTCCCAGGTACACTCAAGACCATTGTATTCATAATCTACCTCTAACAACTTCCGCTGATAATACTATTTATGTTATGTAATAATCAAGTAACATAAAACTATTGCTTTCAGTTAGAAAAACAGCTTCTGAAAACATAACTATGATTATTATTTTATGATAAACTTGTTATAACAGGTTTTCAATAAGTTTAGTGTTTGATATTTATTCTTTACAATACTAAAAATTAGTTTTTAAAATGGGTCTATGATAAATTTTAAACTAGTCCCTAAAGAGATGGATATAACTGTGTTGAGGTAAAATCTAATTTTATTATCTTCTTTTACAAAAATCTTTGTGCTCTATTCGAAAGAATAATAAGTTTTCCATTATTTCTATTATAGATGGAAGAAACTGCTCAGGCTGTTCGACCTGATTTAGGAAGTAGTCCAACACGATCGATACTTGGCACAATAACAGGCAGTCTAAGTGGTATTCCAAAACCTGGATTCCTTAGTAAAATGTAACATTTATAAGAGACAAAACAACAAAGCACTGTCAACTCGTCCTTCAATTCACATACACATATATAGGAGTTGTATGTTAATCTTCATAGACTGCTGTGAATTGTTCTTTTCCTGTCTTTTATTTCCTTATATTTTGGCCAACTATTTATAGCTATTTCCATACAAAATGAGAAAATAAGCTCGACATAGATAATTTTTTTGCCATCCTATACATTGAAAAAAATCTTTGGAAAATATTTTATCTTAAGGATTTATTAGAAAAACAAAAAATTAAACCCTTCTAGTTCTTTGACTAACAATCAGTGAATTGTCAATGTGTACTTGATTGTTGGCTAATAAAATAAAACAGTAATTTTTGTCAGGAAACAAAAGAGTAGTAGGATTTAATGAATTCAGAAATATCAACAGAACTGTCGAAAGTGTGTGGTGATTTTATCAGTAGAGTAAGCCGTGGATTAGATACATTCACAGTGCGTGCTTTTTTTTCCTTTAAAATAAATTTTATCTTTTAATTCATTGTTAACTTTATTCCCATTACGTGTTTAAACAATAACATCAATACAGTACATGTATTATTCTCTGTATGTGTATATGATTCGAAACTACCTTACGAAGTGCTTTTATGAACAGAATTCTCTGATATTCGTGGCTGTGGTGCTGATGAAAACGACAGCAGCAAGAAATAGATTGCAACAGGAATTACTGCCAACTACCAGTCAGTCCATTTTGTAAAAAATCATGCCCTTCCCTCTCTTCTAATAATATTCACTGTAGCCTTGTATAAAGAATTATCAGAACAAACAAAGACCAGTTAACAAAAACGAAACTGAATTTTATTCACTCAATATTAAATACAGATAATACTTATTTTCTCCTTGATGATCCAGTATTTTTTTGCAAACATTTCATTTTTATTACAATTATATATATTGACATAAGAAATACATTTATTCTCATACAGCGCGTATAATGAATTCTCGCAAATGTAAGGAAAAATATATTTTATTACCACTGAAATGTTAGTTGATTCAACTAGCCTGAACCCTGCTGACATAATAACTGATTATCATTCGATAACAAACTGTATTACTGATCACTAAGTTTCATTAATTTCCTTACTAATAATATGCATTTTAGAAGCCAAAATAATCAATTTTTTATTATTTTCTATCGGTAGTTAAAGCAATCTATCACGCCCAAGAACCAGAACTGTTTCAACTATATGATAGTTACTGTTCATGACAAACTCACTTACTATTTGATTACTCTCATACATCATCATACAGATTAGCTTATTTTCACTTATATGTTCTTTCACGTTTTTAATATACAGTTTCCTTCATATTTCAAGACTACTACTTATTAATTACTGTCGTATACATGCAATGGTTTATTTTCTATGATGGAAAGGGATCTCAAAGCTAACAGGAAATATTGCTAATGATGATTATCTTTCTATAACTGGTCTTATAACCATTATTACTGGTAATTTTATTATATATATCATAGATGATACAGTTATTTGGTAGTTTTTTTTGCTACTGCCACTACTTACTCCTTGTAGTGGTAGCAGCAGTAGTTCTGCCAGTATGTAACTGTGGCTCCGTTTTTTTTTTCTTTTTTTTGGAGGTGAAATAAAAAGAATACTATTGTGATAATTTGTTGTTAGTTTCTTTCACTAATTATCAATTCTGGGTCTAAAAACTAGGAAATGTAGAGCTCGTTTGGTAAATTACTCCATATGGTTGAAACAGAGGTAAGAAAGCAGGATTAAGAAAAATAGATGACATCACAAACTTTCGAAAGTTTAACCAACATCTATATTATTTAAATATTTATTTTTGTAGACAGAGGAATGATTGTGTGGTCATATGTACTAAAAACCAGAGCTCGTTCGTATTATTTCTACTTTTCTTGATTTTTTTTCTAACAGTAAAAAAGACAACCAAACCGAAACTAAACGTGAATCTAGGTGATATGTAACTGTTTAAATTAGATAACCAAGAAGAGTGAAGTGAACTTAATTAACAACTGACTATCAAGCAGTCTGAGTGATAATTAATGGTCGCTTTGTTCACCTACATCAAGAATTGTACACCCTTTCCTCTTTAGGTTTTGGATTGAGTTATTATTTAAATTGTGTACAGTCAGAAATAATAGCTCGGAAAAGTATTAGAAAACAAGGAATTGAGGTAACATTTTAAGCACGTAGATTTATTTTACATAAAATAACCATCTTGTCGTTGAAGAATGTTCTGATTGTCTGAGTCTGCTGTTGATGTACACGCTTCGTACATATGTCTCCGAACTAGCTACCGGAGTCATGCTATCAAAAATGAGTAAGAAAATTTTATTGGCTAACCCCATCGAAAATGCAACCACAACTTATTCACAGATATAGGTACGTGTTCCTCAGAAAACTAAATCGCGTTTCCAACTAACAGCGTTTGTTTATTTCCCCAGAACGATCAGCCAAATCTTGACTAGTAGTGTACGCCCGTCAACATCTCTCCCCTATTGCTTGGCTTATGTCTGATTAACCCAAAATACCCGAAAGATAAGTCTTCATTTTTGGATCCAACTGCTTGAACTCAGGCAGGAATACACCAATAAGAGAAAGCAGTAATATTTATTGGTAGACTCACACAATATAAATCGTGTCTTGAGTGGAGACATTCCGTATTCATAAAACAAAGTAAGCAATTTGTATAATCAACGTGCTTTACATTTGTAAATGTTTTTGAAGATTGTACATATCAAAATATGCTTTTAACAGTTTTTATAATACTAGCAAAGCTTTTACTCATAAGTAGTGAAAAAAGAATCATAAAAAAGGTTCAGTGTGATCAATATATTTTCAAAATGCTATTTGTTATAATTAAGCAATATTGGGTTGACGACTGTTTTGTTTTATAGGCAGACGTTTTCTGGATCCCAATCTACTGAAAATAGTGAATACATGGTAATATCTTTGGGTGGTGTACAATCGCACTTGTAAACTACCTAGAGCCTGATCTGCAGACATGCAAAACATTCTAAGAGGAATAGATAGATCTCCCTTACTTCCTAACATATATGTGGATTTGTAAGTACAGTTGTGAGGGACTTTGGGTAACTGAGACTGCACAAATAGTATAATATGTGGTGTTGAGTTTAGTGACGAAGCTTGATTAGTTCGTTCTTATCCATTATTTTCCTAGGTTGTACTTGGAAACCATAACCGTTGAAGTTAACTCAGTAGAGAGTTGTACACTGATAACATTGAATAATGGCCGTATGATACAAGGTGGGAGATATGAAGACGTTCATTACCATATTTAGAATCAATAGATGAGTGTTGCCCTACTTGTTTCAAACCAAAAGAGTTTTAATTAAATACCATCGGAAGAAGTGAGTAAGGATTTCTGACGTCTTAAATTTGGATTGGACGGCATTCCTCGTTTCTTAATGGCTTTTGCAGTTGTTGTTTAGTGATAAAATCTTCAAAATACCTTTACTAGAATTTAGGAAAATAACTAATTCAATTTCACATACCTTTTCTTTAAATTCTTCCCGAAAAATAATTTGTTATCGAATAAGATAAACTACTTTCGTTTGCAATAACCGGTTCTGATTTCTCTGATAGTAGTTGTTTTCATTTTATTGGAAAAGGCGTTCAAATTACGAGAGAAATAAATCCAAATCCGATAATATATGGCTTTGTCGAAGAAATACAACCTGGTAGCTTTTGGTCATAGGTTAAGTGTTCTTTCAGGGACTTGCAGACATATTTGGGTTATTTCTATGAATATTTATAAGATTTTCACACATCTTGAAATTAAAACTGACTAATCGCACGATCGAATAATCCTCGCGCCTCCGGATTATTAATAAAGGTTTGATGGATAGCTGAAGTTTTAAACTCGTTGACATTGAGATGAAAATTTGAACACACTAAGTTCCTCAACGTTGTCCAGTTCATATTAAATGAATTTATTAATTATCACAATTCTGACAAACTACACATTGAAACAGTCAGATGCAATTATGAAAACAATCTTTTTTTTCAAAATCCCAACTTATAAATATTTTATGCAGAATTAGTACATCGTAAAGTAAAACTCATGATTCAACATATGTTTCTGTAACCAACATACTTCAAACTATCTGGGAACCCGTTGCCCCGTAATTTAAATACTGAGTCACTTGTACCTACACACCATTCTATCAAATGTCATTTGAATTTTAGCTATTATATAAATATGTAGTTTAAAAAAACTGGATTTGCTGGAAATAGTTTTAATGTATATTTATAGAAATCGAGTGCAATCACTAACTCTGTGAACTAGCGCTATTTAACAACTCCTCCTCAAATTTCTTAGCCTTGAAAAGTTCAAAATCTCTCTTCTTGTCGAAAAAATTGACCTGAGGAAAATATAAAAGGAAATATGAAAACGTATTATCACAATAGTGCAATTGTGACCGCTGAAACTAGTTAATAAAATCAGGAACCAACCTGTTTTTCCAGCTTTGGAGTCCAAAGCAGTGAAAAAATATGACACTTTTTGAGTTACATAATTTTTAATAGTTGAGATCATGAGTCAATTAAAGCTGGACCACCATGGAAAAAATCGAATATCGATTTATCTAGGTTCCACTGAGAAACTTATACCTGACGAACTTTAATAATGTAGAGAAGAAAACAGTTATCTCTGACGGCAATGAATGATTATCGCGCCACATAACTAATTGACAGTGTAAACTATTCATTTATAACTCAGGTTGAATGATACTGTATTCACCACGAGACTAACAAATTTTAGGTTTAATCCTGTGGAGAATCTTTGGTATAAATGTAAGGTAAGTTTTCTCAGATTATTTCACTTCATGATAAAAAACATTCTGAGCTCAGTAGGTTGTATTTTACTGTAAAACAATAAGTATATCCAGAGATCGACTTAGTCCACACACATTATTGTTTGAACCGTGAAAATATAAAGGAAAAACTGGCCGACATAAAATTATCAATAACTTTTTCAGAGAACTTCCTTAAAACCTCTAAATAATTATAATTATGGCGTAAGCTACTTACGTCTATATAAGTAGTATATAACGCCCGTCAGAAGTGGAATACCTGGCGGTAGGGGGTTGGGAAGATGGAATCGAGGATGGGAACAGAGAGTAATTGTTATGGCAATGAAAGAACGATGAAGTTTGAGACAATTGATGGAGGGTTTGCAAATGAAGTAGTGAACCTATGGTTTTCACATAGTTGGTTGCCCCCACCTGTGTTCTCGTTCATTACATAATGAATAAAGAAACCTTTCAGGAAATATCATGTTAGTGACTCTTCAGTTGAACTTATCAACAATTTAGCCAAAATAAATGCCCCGGATTTATTTTGATGATTTATCACTTAAGTAGAATTTTAATCAACTGAGGAATATGGTATACAAAAACCAACTCTAATGACATATTTACTGAAACATGAAAGTATTACCCTTTGAAATTTTCACATCAATTTCAAGGTTAGATCAGGATAGCCAGTAGCATTTAAGTTAGATATACATGAATGTATCAACTGAACAGGTGAATATATTAAATGATGACTCAGTAGCTAAGTGGATAACGCAATGACATTTGGAGCGAACGGTGTTTGGTTCGAGTCCCGGAGTGAACATCAACTCTCAGATGCAGGTACATTCAACTGATGAGTCCCGAATAGGATGAAATGCACGTCCTAAATTCCACTGCTAGCCACTATCCATCTTTGCTTATAATGCTTGTGAATTAAGGCAATACGCACAGTATGCACATATGCCAACAAGAGACTGATCAATTGCGGTCCTAAGCAACAATGGGAAGATATAAGTAAACAACACCAAGTGAATTCAAATGATATAATCTCTAGGAAAGCGCTCTTGAAACCTCCATAGTTTGGTTTCACTTCAACTACTGGGTGATTGGTACAATTCTTACTATTTACTAAGATACAAATAACCCAGTAGTAATTATTAATCTATTTATACGAACCTGTGTATATGGTTGCTAAGTCAATTGAAATAATTAACAGATCTCAAAACTCAATCACACTAACTTCCGTTACGGTCCTAATTAAACAAAAAAAGATTAAAATGTTGATGGTTTATAAATTAAAAAGTATTTTCATCCAATTTGATATAGAAGTACTATATACACTGTTTTATGCTAAAATATTTAAAATAGAAACTAAGATTGAGGAAACCACCACTTAAGAATCGAAAGATTAAGTTAAAAAATTTCATGATCAGAATTATAAAAACACTGATGTCATTACAATATTGATATTTAAAACAGAAAAAAATAGTACAATTGCTTGTAGGAAGCTTAGTTAGAAAGAGATTTCGCATCATAAGTCAATTACAGTTAGAATAATAAACACCAATAAGCATTTATTTAGTTATAAGCCTACATAAAAGAAAACGAAAAAAACCTGTAATACACTTATCACTTTATAGTAGGCAGATTATTTGGACTACAAACTTCTGATTTCTTAATAACCCTATGCTGGAGATCAAAATATTCTGGAAAGATTACAATGAAAAATTAATGACTTAAAATTCATGTTCCTTGAAACTTACTTTCGTATTTCAAATTTATCGAGCACATACGACTGAAGTACACAACCAATAAATGGGAATTTCGCACACATCAAGTAATAATAATACTTTAGAATGCCTTATTACATTTATTCAAGACCACTAGAGTTGCTGATCATGTTGAGAATGACAAATTTACATGATCTCGCTTTAATTGAATGCCAGAAGAAAAGCCTCTCGGGGAGGGAAGACTAAATGAGCATGAACATGTTATATGTTCTGAAAGTCAGATATAACATGTTAAAAGTACAATCGAGGCATACCATTGAGAACTATTCACCTATCCAAGGTCATCGCTTACAAATCATTATCTGAGTTGTGTACAGTGTATTTGTAACTGACAATTAAAGCTTCTCAATTGTTTTCAGTCCTTTCAACTGCATAGCAGTTTGGTTAAGTGTTTAGCAAGAGCGAGCATTTTGTAACCGAATCATGAAAGCAGACTGTAGAACAGATGGAACACCACAATCGGATCAATTCACTCAAAAAACGCGTAACAAAACCGTAACCTAATAGTTGAAATTTAAGTCCCCAAACTATAGAGAAACATGCCGGTGTTTCCATCACACCACTGTAGTAAGCTAGTAGCAAAGAACATTGAAAACATCACGATTACATTCTAGTCACACATTATTACAAAACATGAAGGTTGGTAAGTATTAAAACTATCTAACGACTCTAAATTAATGTAGTGGCAAAATCCACAGAACCTGAGTTATTTTTTTGAATTGATCCTTCGCAGGTATCAGAAAACTCAACAGCTTACGGGACGGATAACCTGAGTAACAGTATAAAAGTAGATTGGAAAAATGTGAAGATGTTTAGACGATCCGTATAGGAAGGTGTACACTTCCTAGGTGCAGTTCACAAGATAACAATAAGTGTTTCCATATTCATTTTAGCTAACCAATATTGTTATTAATATTAATGAAACAGTTTTCCCCTGTCATTTTCTGGTTTTTTGTTCATATGATATAAAATGTGATAGACTAAAAAAAACATATTTACGTCAATCCCCGTGGTATGTCTGTTTGAACTATAATTAATCTGTATGCTAGCTTGTATGTATCTAAAAAGGAAACAACGAATTATGATTAATTAGTTACGTACTGTGATTAGACTCATGAGATCAGCTGAATGTATGTAAGCCAACTACTTCTAACATTCGAAAACTCAAATACCATATAGTGAACTAACCCATACTCGTGGACACATTTCTTCGTAAAGCTTTCTTTGTTTGCTACATTGTTTTCTTACCAACTCTTCATCAGGTTCTGAATTTTTTGAGATTACATCAATAACACATTCCCAAAATGCATCACGTGATTTCCAGCATTTTTCTCTTTCAGGTTTAGATAGTAAATCAGATGTGGTCGGCATAAGAGCGGCTAAAAGTTCATATAGGAAAATTTGTAATAAATCACTTAACTAATTAATGTTGATTAACTGGCTAAATAATAAAATCTTCCAACAATGTAATGAATAAATTAAATTGACTCAAAGTCCATGATATGGATGAGCAGTATGATTGGATTAAGTATTTTTCCAGATTAAAATACAGAACCTTTGTCTCAAATTTAATAGGTAAAGTATAACGAACAAGAAACATGTCCCACCTGAATCCCTAATATATGTATGAAAATAGAAAGACAACTAAAGACTTACAACTAAGACGCCCAGTTCAAAGAATGTGATTTCAACAGAATCTTTATGTAGATAGAAAATATTGGAGAACCATCGTTTTCAGAGTTTGTAAATTACCGAAAAACATACGATACAAACAGCTAAACAGTATCTACTAAGACGAGGCTCTAACATGGTACATTCCTAGTGGAACTTTATTACTTTTGAAAATTCATATTTATAACAATTTGGATGACATTCAGAACGGTCTGGCATAACAAAAGTTGTATATTTTTTACCCATTCACTTGAAATATTCAAACATGGATATCACTAACGGTCAACCACTCTATGATTATAACATAGCGAATTGTTTCGTGTAAATGGTATGCAGTCTCGAAGCGTCGCAACCTAGATCTACAATTTCCTTAGTACTAGTGTGGTGAACGAAAACACAGGTGGGACAATCAAATTTATTATATAGAAAATTACAGAACGTCCTAGTAAAATCTGAAAACTATACAGTAAATACTTGGTTCGCAAAGTCAATCAATCGTCTCAGATGTCATTGTTTCTTCGTTTGCAAATCAATCATTTTCTTTTCTTTGATCTTCTTAACCTTCTGCCTCTAGGTATTTCACTTTCTACTGATGATGCACACCACTTATATCTGTCGACATCAGTAGTACACACCACACTAGTTACCTGATGAAGTAGCATTTTCATCACGAAACAATTATACTGTTGATTGGGTTGATCACTAGATTTTTTGATGACGAGAACTGTCAAAATCAAAACTACCATCCCTCGGACATAATATTTAAAGATGAATCATTTTTCAATTGTTTAGTGATATTGACAGGTTCTCTATTTGAACCAAGAGGACATCATGATCTTCGGGACAAAAGAAGGACAGATTAGGTTATTTCTAAGTGCTTATGTCATTACCTACTATATTTCACTAACATAAAATGCACTTCCGCATCCACAATTCTATAAAAATGAAAAAATGATGATAACGTCAAATTGATTAGTAGAAGTAATATCTCCAACAAGGATTATCTAAAGAATCTTTGCAACAGAAAAAGTGCAGTGATAAAAGCATAACTCGATTGAAGTAAGGACAGTGGTATCAAAAATTGGCACTATGATCTCAGATACATATTCAGAGTGATCAACGGAAACGCTAGTTGTTAGTAACTTCCAATCTCTTGAAAAATTACTAATCCCATATAATACTTGATTTTTGGCAGTAGAAAAAGAGATTAAATATTGATAAAAACGTAACGATCAATAAGTTAATTGGCCATAACCAACGTAAAATCTGGCACATCACTATATCAGTAAACATTCCCACACCACATCACAAAGAGAAAAGGCTATCAGAATGAATGCCAAAGCCATAAAATTAGTAACAGTATCAGCGATAGTAAAAAGAAATTAGGGATAGAGAACATGATTCGAGAAAGATGCTTAAAAGACATAAAATAATTTTAAAATACAGGATCTTAGGAAAGATAAAGAATGAGTGAGTCTGTGTCACTGAAATCAATTCTGAGCCGTATGGTCACTCTCAAACCGTTAGTTATGATAATTGAGTTGACTTCAGCAAGGTAGTCATAATTTACTAACATGGCCTAGTCCAGTGGTCAATGACTTCAAAGATCGATGCCAACTTTTATTCTGAACGCCCCTAGTTTCTTTCAAACTCGCTCCCAGGTCATCAAATATCGTGAGTCAAGGTAGGTGATTGTTGGGTACACGTAATACATGTTCCAAACACCTCACTCAATGATTTATAATCTTTTTCTAGCACCATGCGTCTACCTTCAACAGTGCTCACTCAACAGTTCCAACATACGATAGTAATACCTTGAAAAAACTTATAGTCAAATACTAGTATTTGAATGGTCAGAAAAGCGACAACTAACTACACAGATTTCATATTTTATGGATAGTACTAAGCTGATAATATAGATTACATCCTCAAAGTAACAAGTACTTAAAGCGCTTAAAAAGTGTTAACTTTAAGGATGCTTTAAACCGCTCTACATACAACTCAACAGATAAGTGGTATTGATTGCAACAACACAACAAGATTCTAGGTATTCAAATTAATGCC
>NC_031495.1:18415125-18520736 GCF_000237925.1 Schistosoma mansoni
TGATATTTAAGTACTCAATGTTTTGGATAGAGTCTATCATATGATGTAGATGATCATAACAGTACAAAGATGAATGAGGGGTGTTTCGATCCAAGTAGACAATTTCTGTTAAGTAATATGCTCCAAAGAAATAAGCATAAGTCATCTCAACCTAAAGTGATCGTCAGGTAGGTCCTGTATTTGCATCATCTCACGAGGCGAGGTCGTGGATGCGCACTGCAGAGGAGTCCCACAATAAGAGGAAGCGGCCGTCCAGTACTTCCAGGTTTTCCCTGGTGGTCTAGCTTCAATTGACTCATGCTTCCAACTATGAAAATACTATCATTTACGTTTACTGAAATCTAATTTCATAAAATTCCAAATATTCTTAAAAAAGAAATAAGAGGAAAATTTGTAGCTCACTCCACTTTATTGATCTTATCAACAACAAGCATCAACGATTGGCATTTCTTATTATTATTGAGACTACAGTGCAATACCATGAATGCTTGAGTACAATAAATAAAGATAAGTCAAACGTTTTATTAAAAACAAAAATGATGTGAACATAAGTAGGTATACACATATAAACAAATATGTGGAGTATATGTAAAGCATAAACAATGTTTCCACTTGGGTTCTACTTGTAAGGAATTATTGCACCCCAGTTTATGAAGCTTCTCCTGACGATGTTGACTAGAAGGACAATGAAACTACCACTAGACTACCCAGTTAAGAGATGGCCACTTGACAAAAACCATCATACTGTGCCACAAATCTTTTCTACCATCTCAAAATAAATCTAATCACAGTGAGTTGGTAAAAGTTAAACCAAGTTCCATATCTCTTCTTTGTTGAGCTAGGTATATATAAGGCTAATAAATTAATAATAAATATAAATCTTGAGTATAAGTATGAACTTATATTTGTGCTTTCTATTAGATACTAATGGATTATCTTTCTCTTTCTAAACTTTATTCAGATCTACAGTAATGTATAGAAGTAGTAATGAGGGTCTCCAGTTTCCAGATTATTGGAGACTTCATTTAAATTTCTTGAGACCAAGTAGAGTCATGAAATAGATCATCCCATCTAACATTTAAATGATAACTAGTAATTGTAAAAGAGTCTTTCTGTGCAAACTTTTAATAAGTATAATTACTGTACAAGATGGCATTAAATTTTACAGGGAGGATCATAAACCAGAATCCTGACTGTTTAGTTGAAAAACGACAAGACAATAATATGACATTTAGCATTTCATAAAGTTGATACTTTCAAAGATTTATAAATCAACAAACGAAGTAACAAGTTACTAAGCAACTCGTAAACAGAGTCAGTCATCTCGCTGAAGAATTAGAAGTAAAACACAGAAACGAAACTAATTACGTTCTCATTCTGAACAAACGATTATCCTAAAGATTTTAAAAGTAGAACGATGAAATATGAGGGTAAGATGACAATAGGATATTATCCGAAAAGCTAAATAACCATCGTGATCACCTCTCCTTATCAAGAGATACTAAAAGAAATTATGACAATAACGTGAGTGTAGAAGAACATAATCAATTACTGAAACGAATACCGAGAACCTTAATACATTCGAAAGTAAATAGGTAGCACACCATCTAAAATGTCCGGAAATTGATTTCGATGGAAGAGATGTTCTGTAAAATATCTTAGTGCCAGATATAAAGGTGATAGTTATATTTTTTATTATATATATATATAATTTCAAAGACGCGTTAATGAGCTGACAACAATATCCCTCCCTATTAAAGTGGTAACAAGAATTTTCCTAAAGATTGAGATAAGTTGAGAATGAATCTCAAGCCAATTGGTTAATAGAGTAACCACGGTTTACTTTTTTTTAGAAATAAATAATTTTTTTACGAAGACATCAAGATGATAAAAAGCTTCTGTAATGTCATACAATATAGTAAAACTAAGCAATTTGTTTGCTGTAAAATTATTCTCATTTTATGAATAATCAAGCAAATACCTAGTACAAAAATTGATAAGCGAATTGTCGCATAAGTATTTCGAAATTCCCATGTTCACTATTTATTTGAAAAAAAAAACTATGTTTCTAAACAATTATCTAATTATCACTTTAATCTTGATACAATCAGATATAAGAATGGTCAATAAATATAACTGACAATTAGCGTTTAGAAGATAGACGGATAAATTCAAAGGTGATTTCAGTCCCAACCCACTACATTAACTGAAGAGCAATCAGAAAGAAATAAATGCTACTGATTACGATTCTCGCTATGTACTGATTTTAATCGGACTATAAAAAATTGTGTGTCCTCGAGAGCATACAAGCGCGACTCTATTAGGAATCAGGACCTAGAATATGAGATTCTGAGGTAACTAAAGTACCTTAGGACCATTAAAGTCAACATAAAAATGATCTACATATCCGAGTTTTGGTTATTGTGTTATCTAATTCCACAATATAACGTCTTCAAACTTAAGTACCAATGTTAGGTAAATAAAGTAAGATATAACTGGAAACATTATTGGAAGATATTATTTTTGAAAAAGTACATCTGTATTGAAATCTTGGTATATTTACCAACGAAACAACCAACCAAACTCTGTGCCACCACCATACATACATAGTATCGTTATCGATTAAAAAGTATCGCTACCGAAAATAAACACACGAAAGTCTACTCCACAAATATTTTTATTCAAAAACTATTGAAAATCTGTAAATACAATAATAATAACGCGAAGCACTTGTCGAAATCGTATCGCTGAACTCTATTTGTCCATCACAATTTTGGCAGACTCAATAAATACATAAGGGAGGTAAAAGTGACACAGTGAATGGCGAATCGGTCAAACTCTGAAACAAAAAAAGTAAGTGTTATATATATATATATATATATGGTCAACATATGATAAAACAACCTCGTATATGGATGTACATGTTATGATGATTTTTAGGATGAACGGCTTTCTGGGCAGTAAACGGTTGAAACAAAACTGTAGTAAACCAGCAGTGATGCAGATACGAAGGTTTACTAATATTGGGGAAATATAGAATCCTAAAGGATAAAATCTCGTTGAGTCGTTTAAGAAAATTGTAACTGTATGTTGATTTTAACACTCAAGTTTATGACTTTAAATTTAGTTATAGTGTAGTTTTCGAAATTCTAGCCCAAGAAAATATATTAGTTGCATTACTGAACTTTTAATTTCCACACAAGTACAGACTGATATTTGCCTACAAGCCCAACTGTTAAGCGTTGGAACCGCGAAAGTGAAGCCACTGAAGCACAACTCCAGTTCAAGTATACGTTAAACATTAATTGTTTCACTATTGATAAATGCTAGCTAACAAACTTATTTTACTAACAACCTTGCATTTATAGCCTGGATTTCAAATAGATAAACTTGCACCGGATTTGGTTATTCGTTTTGATCATTATTCTGAAATTATAACCGTAGAATTTGGTGACAATTTCTTAAAACGAATACCATTCATTTATATACTGTATGGTGATATTTTAGATAATCTGTGGATACTTACTTTTTAACAATTTGTACAACATCTTCATCGTGAAGTATATGATCTTTACCTACACGCTGTGGTTGATGTTTTACTGACGAACCCCAAACAAAAGCACTAAAAAAAATACGTAAAATACTCAAAATTATGAGACATATAATATTTGAAAACAAAATTATTTGTATTATTTAGTCAAAAGAAATGTTACATTCAAGCTAGCCAGACTAAACTGAATTGTTCAGAGAGAACCATAATATTCTAATGGGATTATTCCAGAATATAAGTGACAACTTTATTTTAAACTCACGAATGATATTTCTAAAGGATATAATTAGTATACTAACTTGGATTTCTAATAACAAATTGTTTAACAATTAACTAGAAGACACAAATATTTCTGAAGAAATACTTCAGTATCGAGATTAAAATGAAAAGAATTATGGTATTCAGTGAAATGTTGAATTCCGATTAAAATTAACTATCCTTTTAGAAAAAAAATTAATGGTTTTAGGCAGCTAAGACAATCTTTCTAAGTAGATTGTTAAAATTTAGACTAAATCAAAAAATTGAATAACCGGAGCGAACATATGGCGAAAGTCCATAAATTATAAGAATCTGGCTCGTCAACTACTTGCATATTCATGATAGAGATATTTTAGCATGTGATAATATTGCCAACTGTTTCCATAATCCTTAGGTAGAATACAGTACAGGTTGGGAACTCTGTACATTTGTATGAACGTATGAAGTTCACAATATTCAATAACATGTATTTATAATTAACAGTAAAATAAATTTACAATGGTAAGTTATTGGAGCAAGTTGAAAGATTGTGATCAATCCATTTCATCCCGAAAGGATTAACTGGCATAAATTTGATATAAGATGTTGACAGAAAATCATTTAGAGCTTTTTGATAAAGATGAATGAAGTAGACTAAGTATATATAATTCTGCTTGATTGCTAAGACTAAACAGTTTGTCATTAAAAGATAGAGGTGATTTATTCAGATTTATATCGAGTAAAAAAATGCCTTGAAATATAAAGGACATGGAATCCTACAAGTTAAGTGGAGCGACACGACAACACAGACTACTATAAATAATGGCTACTTTGGAGAAAACCTGAAAGACACAGTATTTAGTTAACGTGTTCATTGTCCCTTATGCATAAATAAAATTTGAAACTGTTCAAAATGGCTAGATCCCGAACTACTGAACCCTGGAAACAGGAATTCGGTGATCAAACCATTTTAAGTTGTCAAACACGACATCATATTTTAATAACCCATACAGAAATAGCATACGGAATTTTATGTACTTTCATAAAACTACAGATCTTTGATAAATTCAAAGGATATAAAGTGACGGTAGAATTGGTCTGTTCTTAATGGTTCCATCTCGATAAAGGTTTATTGGAATAAATTTCAAATATAACTTCTTCTTCGTTACAAATTTACTAATGAATAGTAAAAAAATGTCTAAGAATTTGATAATAATACATAATTTGGAAAAAACAGCTACTGAACGCTTCGTTTGTTCAAAAAATCCAAGTTATGCGTGGATACGACAGAAAAATAATGTTATATTGAGCACTATTTATACGTCACGAAACAGCGCTTCACCAGCACAAAACACCAGTAAGCCAAAGCAAATATGAAAAATGAAGTTTGTTTAAATAAAATATATGGGATGAAATTCTAAATTTCTCACTGTCTACTCATTAGTAAATATAAAATAGGAAGAGAATACTGCTAAAACAGCCGAAAACATTGATTATCACAAATTTAAACTCGATAAAATTCGTGATGCATTGTAATTAGTAAGTCCCTGACACATGGTTAATTAACGATAACTACAATCATAAATCTAACTCTTACTTACATACTTATTTACTTACGCCTGTTACTCCCCTTACAGGAGCAAAGGCCACCCACCAGCATTCTCCATCCAACCATGTCCTGGTCGATCCTCTCCAATTCCTTCTAGTTGTCGTTCATCCTTTTCATATCTGCTTCTATTTCCTTGGCCGTCCTCTTTTCTGTTTCCCTTCAGGATTCCAAGTTAGGGCTTGACTCGTGATGCAGTTTGCTGATCACCTCAATGTTCGTCCTATCCACCTCCAACGTCTTTTCCTAATTTCCTTTCCAGCTGGAAGCTGGTTTGTCCTTACTTAGAATGCATCTGTCGGTTGTCCTCCATGCGCGACTTTGCACTGTAGCCCGTCGTACGAGTTCCGGATAATGTTGACAATCTTCCCAGGGACTTCATAGTGTCGAAGAAGTTTCCATAATCTTCTCCTGTCCACACTGTCAAACGCCTTCTCATAGTCAATGAAGTTGATGTGTAGTGACGAGTTCCACTCAGCTGACTGTTCGACGATTATCCGTAGTGTGTTAATTCGGTCTGTGCGCAATAGATCCTTACGGAATCCAGCCTGTCGATCTCGAAGTTGGGCATCTACTGAGTCCTTCATCCGGTTCAGCAAGACTCTGTTGAAAACCTTTCCTGGCACTAACAGTAGTGTAATTCCTCTGTAATTCTCACATTTGCTAAGGTCTCCTTCCTTTGGTATCTTGATGAGGTGTCCTTCTTTCCAGTCCGTTGGCACTTGTTCCTCCTCCCAAATCTCCTTGAATAGAAGGTGAAGCATGTTTGCAGTTACCTCAATGTCTGACTTCAGTGCTTCAGCTGGTATATTGTCAGGTTCTGCTGCTTGTTTGATGAACATGCTGATTTCTTCGATCGTTGGTGGACTGACATCTATAGGAAGGTCTGTTTGTGCTACTACGATTTCCGGTGGATTTAATGGAGCTGGTCTACTCAAGAGTTCCTCAAGGTATTCTAATCATCTGTTCTTCTGTTCTTGAATCTCCGTGATTGCCTTTCCTTCTTTGTCCTTGATTGGTCTCTCTGGTTTACTATATCTCCCTGTTAGTTTATTCGTTGTATCATAAATCTGACTCTGGAACCTGTAAAAGATAGGCTATTGTCAGTAGTAAAGAATGATCGAAATAGAAATAGTATACGAATCTGAATCGGATACTAGTTACCATGCAAATTGCTCTCATGGCGTTGGAACAGTTCTTTGTGGACTGGATCTATGGACCAGGAATTTTGGAAGTGTTCAAATGGGGAAAATACTCTGAAGTCTATGAACTCGCAGAATATCTAGGTTCTATCACCAACCATAGAAATCAATAATGACAAAAGTGATTATGAACTATTTGTCTGCAAGGCGAATAATTTTATTCTAAACTACTTTGTCTTACCTAACTCCTTTTCTGTGAGATTTATACTACTAACTTCTTTTTAAGCTCTTGCTTATTCTGTAATTCATTGTTGTCAAAGGTTTTATGTTATTAAACATTCTTACGTTGCATACGAGGGGTTTGCAGATTTCATAAAATTAAAAAAATACTTGAACTAAAAAGAATGTATTGAACTATTTCACTTTATCATCTAATAAACAGTATTTAACGACTGTTCTGATATAAAACTTTCCAGAAGTGATCGGAGCATTTATACAAAATTTCATTAAATCTTTCAACTGTTATCTGAACTTACTACTTGAATTCCTTGATTAAAGTCTTGTGTAATTTGTTGCAAAAGTCCTCAACAGTGTGCGAAGCAGATCTCAAAATAACCGGAGCGTTGTAATCAGGCAACTGCCCTTTGGGCTTTGTGTAAATTCTTATCAAGTTTAAGTACTCCCATATTAGCTCAAGTAGATCATCAAAATTCCATTTGTGATGAGCTGAAATGGGCACACAATGAGGAACACGACAAATGATATCTAACTCCTAACAAAATCCGAACAATTACATGACTCATTTCATACCTCAATAGTAATCTGATCAATTTTGTTGAGAACATATATACACGGAATATAAACACGACTACCTTCAATCACATCAATTAGATCTTCAGCAGTTGCATCGCATCTGAGTGAGACGTCTGCATTGTGTATTTTATATTCACTTAAAATAGTTTTTATTACTTCTTTATCCAATTCAGATTGAGGGACCTGAAAACGTCATTTTTAGCAAAATAGAATGGGGAAAACTTACTAAGGTTTGAATATTCAGACCTCCTTTTTCTTTACGGCGTAATGTAATATTGGGAGGACTTTTGTTTAGTCTAATACCGAATCCCTCTAGTTCGTTTTCTAAAAGCTTTTTGTGTTGTAAAGGCTTAAGGACATCTAGCACCATGAGAATGAGAGTGCAAGTTCGGGCAACTATGCGTAAAAATTCACTGACTTTTCTTGCAAACATGACTTACCAGCTATCACCTGTCTTCCTCTACCCTTTCCATCTTTGGCACCTTCTATAATACCGGGTAGATCAAGTAGTTGAATTTTAGCTCCTTTGTACCTGATAACGCCTGGCACAGTGGTAAGGGTTGTGAACTCATAAGCAGCCACTTCAGAATAGACACCGGCCAAATTGCACAGAAGTGTTGACTTTCCAACTGATGGGAAACCCACAAAGCCAATACGTGCATCTCCCGTTTTAGCAACATCAAAACCTTCTCCCCCTCCGCCAGTACCACCTTTAGGTTCAATAAGTTCTCGCCTAAGTTTAGCCAACCGAGCCTTTAATAATCCTAAATGACCCATAGTATTTTTGTTCTTCTGTGTCCTAGCCATCTATGAACGAAAATTGAGCATAAGAAAACAGGCTGTAGAAGTAAATCCATAACATTTGAGTTCATCCAAGAATCTTTATTCATACGATACGGTTGATAGAGAAAATTACATAGACGTTTGAAAAAAAGATAGTTTGGAGGCAGACTAATAAGATATTTTAGTGATCGAGGACTGTTGGCCATACATGTTATAACTTGTGGCCTATGTGCCCTGTTAATGTAGAACGTGATAATACCGCCAATTAGAGAGCAGTAATTTGTCGATTGGACCAATGACGCATAAAACGCGTGCAAACAGTCTAGAGTACTTATCGGTCCTGCTTTTTGCTTAGCCCATCCAGTTAAGTCCAGAACATCAATCTCAACCTCTGCGGTATGAATCATTCATTTCAAACATGCTGAGTTTATATACCAACCAGACGGACGACATCGTACCATAAAATAGGAAACAACATTTGTACAAGATTTAGCCAAATGTGGCTGTGAATAAGGGAGATAATCGATAGACGGGGCATAACTCAAGAATGGTAGTTCATAGGTCAAAATAAAACTCATAATAGGAGGGACATGATTATAAATAGTTTAGTTATTTAACAATTATATGATAAAAATACACAAATAGTATTGGTCCATAAATGGATCCCAAAAGTGAAACAATCTACGAGGATGACGAGATGCCAATCACTAACATCCATCGACGTCTTGGACGATGGGCGGAATTTTTCGAAAGGGCAGTTCAACTGGCCTGCTGCTCCGGCAACATCAACCAGTTTGTCCTGCCCCCCATGGCCGGTGACGACTGATCCACCAAACGAGGCGGAAGTCCGCAAGGAACTCCAACTCTTGAAACGCTACAAATCACCGGGACCAGATGACTTACCTCCGGCTCTTTTTAAAGATGCTAGTGACTTTCTGGCTAAGGAACTGACTGTGTTGTTTGCAAAGGTTTGGGAGCTAGAAAGTGTTCCAACATCATGGAATGAGTCAATAGTCGTCCCTATCTTTAAAAAGGGTTCACGTTGTTCCTGCAATAACTATCGGGGGATAAGTCTACTTTCGATTGCGTCCAAACTATTGGCTTCTATCATTCTTCGTAGGTTGTTTAAAACCCGAGAACGATTGACTCGCGAGGAGCAGGCTGGTTTTCGTTCTGGTCGAGGATGCATTGATCACATCTTCACCCTCCGCCAAATGTTAGAACACCGTCATACTTATCGCAGGCCAACAATCGTAGTGTTTCTTGATATCAGGGCTGCCTTCGATTCGTTGGACAGGACTGTTCTCTGGGATTGTCTATTGAAGAAGGGTGTGCCTGAGAAGTTCATTAACATCTTAAAGGCCCTGTATACGAACACCTCAGGCAGAGTGAGGGCATAAAACCACCTTTCTCCATTGTTCCATTCGAACAGTGGGGTTAGGCAGGGTTGCCCAATCTCACCCTTCCTCTTCAACTTTGCCATCGACGACATCCTGGAAACAGCTCTGATGGATGTAAGTAATGGCGGTGTGGATCTGCTGCCTGGAGAACGACTTCTCGACCTCGAGTATGCGGATGATATTGTATTACTGTGCGATAATGCCCAAGGCATGCAATCCGCACTTAATCAGTTGGCAATCAGTGTCCGCAGGTACGGCATGTGCTTATCGGGATATAACAAATACATTAAAACTACAGTGCATTCAAATTGGGATATGACAATACATAAGACTACATGTAAGTGATACAGAGTATGTGAGAAGTGTGATTTATGCTGAAGTAATTTGATTGATTCAGAATTTAATAACTCAGCGTAATTAGAGCATTGATTTGATTTTGTCGCCGAAATCAATGAACGAGATGGTGTCTCTGTTTATATCGTTTAGGAATAATAGATCATAAGTGAGAATAGGTGAGAGTATAATTTATGGACGACCATAGAGCGATGCTAAAGTGACCTTGGGAATGTCAACCGACATACTATGAGCCCCGAATGCCCTGGTACGGCCGAGAGTGGGGAGGGCCCGCCCTCTCCCTCGAGATGCTCTCACACGGTCACGTGTATACAGCCTCTGCCAGGGAAGTCCTACTCACTGCCTTCTCGTGGCATCACTGTTGTTTACGAAATTAAGAGGACGAAAAGCGAATGTTTGGTGAACACGGAAAGTCCATCTAGGGGAGTTGGAAAACCATGATTCCAAACCAATGGTGCACATGGACTCCAGTTTCCTGAGGGAACAAATGGCGTATGAACCAATCGTCGGTCACCGGCTACCATGGGACTGCATCTCCTTACGATGCTACACTGCCTTGTGGACCAGACCTTTAGGTCAAAGGCTCCGGGTGTGGTCCCCTAAGAAAACCACCTGCTTCGGTCTGGGCGCCCGGGTAGTATCCAAGCCCTCATACAAATCAAATGAGATTTGTGTGGCGCATATGTATATGGTGCCTCCTTGTACCAATATTTTGTGCTCAAATAATAATATTAAATACTATGGTTAAATAAAGGTTCTAAATTGGCGTGGATATATGCAGTTGGATGCTAAGCTAAGGATTAAGAGTTAGGGTTCTCATCACAAACTGACACCAATTATAATGGCAAAGCACCATTTGGCCACATGGATAAATAAATTTGGTGTCGGCATTTACAAACTTTTGTTTTAGTCTTAATTGGTTTATCCATAAATTATAGTCTCGCCTGAAAACTCAGTAAGTCATATGTATGTAAAAATGTGATACAAGTAAAGGCAAATGACTTTTTGTCAAAATATGAATATAAATTACGTACTATTATTGAAGAGTAAAGCCCGAAAGACGTTTAGAAATGCTACATAGGTTTTTTAAAAATGCTAACGTGAAAAGTGAGTTACTCTGATGGTTAAAAGAGTCTATTCCATTTATGCTGTATTTATGTTTTAAGCTATGTCACGATTATTCATTGTACCTAACACAAATAATTAGTAAGATTAGTTTAAGTATACAAGATATGCCATAAAACGTATTTATTCCAATTACTATTGGCCCTGAGTTCCCCTGTGATTGAGTGCTCCCTTGATGCAAACTCACATAAGTTATTAATTACGCGAACAAACACATCTCTAAGTACAGGTCTCTTGAGTAACTCTTACGTTTTAAAGCAGGACTTATCTTGAAATGAACATACAGAGATACGATATACGATGGCAATATAATGTGAATTACTGGCGCCTAACAAAATATAACTTAACAGATAATATGGAAGCCAGATACAACTTTCAGCGGCAATGAAATTCTTAAGTAGTAGGTGATAAAACATTGACTATAAGAGGCAAAAAAAGGGACATGTCAAAGTGAAGTAAATATAACTTTAAAATCACGAACCACCCAAAAGACATTTACACAAATAGATTTACGACAAAGTTACCTCGGCTTCTATCTCGGCTATTTTTTGTAGGATGCTCATTTCCACGAAGTCCCTGACCTTACAATTTACATAGACCGGCAAGGTTGACCTATAAAAATCTTTCAAACAAGAAGGACTGTATACAGCTTTATATGAACTTACAAAACCTAGAAGTGTAAGAGGCCTATTAAGGACTTGAGGATGATTATCTTCATTTGAATCATTTTATAATGGGTTTACTGAATGATCTATAACAATGTGTTGAGGTGAAGTGCTTCACTAGTTGAGAATTCTTTTACATATTTATCAGGTAAAAAAAGAGAATCGACCATTCTCGTGTGATTTCTTTCGATTTGATAGGTGAAGAAGAGCATTAAATTTGACAAGCGGAAATACATGGGACAACCAGCAACGACGGCAGAAAAAGCTGCAAGAGAAGGGAATATCAAACAACTATATGATACAACGAATAAACTAACAGGGAGATATAGTAAACCAGAGAGACCAATCAAGGACAAAGAAGGAAAGGCAATCACGGAGATTCAAGAACAGAAGAACAGATGATTAGAATACCTTGAGGAACTCTTGAGTAGACCAGCTCCATTAAATCCACCGGAAATCGTAGTAGCACAAACAGACCTTCCTATAGATGTCAGTCCACCAACGATCGAAGAAATCAGCATGTTCATCAAACAAGCAGCAGAACCTGACAATATACCAGCTGAAGCACTGAAGTCAGACATTGAGGTAACTGCAAACATGCTTCACCTTCTATTCAAGGAGATTTGGGAGGAGGAACAAGTGCCAACGGACTGGAAAGAAGGACACCTCATCAAGATACCAAAGGAAGGAGACCTTAGCAAATGTGAGAATTACAGAGGAATTACACTACTGTTAGTGCCAGGAAAGGTTTTCAACAGAGTCTTGCTGAACCGGATGAAGGACTCAGTAGATGCCCAACTTCGAGATCGACAGGCTGGATTCCGTAAGGATCTATTGCGCACAGACCGAATTAACACACTACGGATAATCGTCGAACAGTCAGCTGAGTGGAACTCGTCACTACACATCAACTTCATTGACTATGAGAAGGCGTTTGACAGTGTGGACAGGAGAAGATTATGGAAACTTCTTCGACACTATGAAGTCCCTGGGAAGATTGTCAACATTATCCGGAACTCGTACGACGGGCTACAGTGCAAAGTCGCGCATGGAGGACAACCGACAGATGCATTCTAAGTAAGGACAAACCAGCTTCCAGCTGGAAAGGAAATTAGGAAAAGACGTTGGAGGTGGATAGGACGAACATTGAGGTGATCAGCAAACTGCATCACGAGTCAAGCCCTAACTTGGAATCCTGAAGGGAAACAGAAAAGAGGACGGCCAAGGAAATAGAAGCAGATATGAAAAGGATGAACGACAACTAGAAGGAATTGGAGAGGATCGACCAGGACATGGTTGGATGGAGAATGCTGGTGGGTGGCCTTTGCTCCTGTAAGGGGAATAATTGGTGTGTAGGAATGCAACACTGTCGTTTAGTCCTGCCTGCTGGAATATGTATTCTTTGGGCTTATTTTAGCCGTGGATGAAATTATTTATGTCAATAAACCAACCAACTTCCCCTAACATACTTATCTAAACGTGATATTACTATGTGATCTACAAAGTATTATGTCTTAATCCGTCTCATTTTCTATTCTGACCCGCTGTGTATTTTCAGTTCAGCTACCTTTGATGGACAAAGTTTATTGGCTGAATAATTTATTGAATGTTAAGTCCGAAGGAGTGATCAGAACTGCCATTCCTCTGTGGTCAGGTCGTGCTAACTGGCCTTCCCTCACACTCATTTTTCATTTATGAATCAACGTTCATTTACGGATCTCCAAAAAGAGCGTGCATTCAGCTTGATCAGGGTTCGTCGTTATTCTATGATTTCTTTAAACATGCCAGTGCCAACCAGAATTGCTGTGCATGTACGAACCAAAACCAACGTATGCATCAGAACCAAATGTAACTCATTACAGTCAGATGAAAACCGGGAGTCACAACGTGCTTTTACTGTTGAATCGTTTTGTCCCTAAATTCGTAAACGTCGTAGGCTCATACTTAACCGCAATAACAAGATAAAAAATCTATAAATGTTCTTATTAGTAACGTGTGCTTTATGAAAGGTGAATTCCCAATTTTTGTTTTACAATTCGTTTATTGTGTGGTCATAAATCCTTGTTCTCTAAAATGCAATCTCTTTGTGGTAAGGCAGCTTACATTGATTGGCGGTATCTGATCTTAAGCACTACACTGTAGAGTGGATCTATTCTGTCCTAGTTTATTTTATGCGAAGTTTGAAGTTGATATGCCCTAGAGATAAGTAGGCTAAAGCACTATTAATCTCAGATTCACGTGGTTTGTATCATTTTATTATTGTCTTATATAATGATCTTCCATTAGTTCTGTATTTCTACTCACAGACTTATATATGAATATAATATTTTTACACCATTCGAACGACTTCCACAATTACCCCCCTACCGTTATTCATTCGCATTTACGAAAACTTTGAAAGCTCATGCTTGGCCCTGGCGTATTATGCAATACTGCATAGATATATGACCTACAGTTTATGAGTAACAGTTGTTTGATATTCTTACAATGCCGTTTTTATATAAATAGAGCTTTCTAACAGGATATGGGACAGACTAGGGTAGAATACGATAACGAATTCAACAATCCCTTTAAAAGAGCCTAAAATTACCGGTATGCGTTTGCGACGGGCGTTGACCTTAATCTACTCATGTTTATGGGACAGAACATCATTCTCATCTCGGGCACCTTAAGATTGCAGATGAGGCGACCATTTAATGATACTGACTGACTGAGGTTATTCGCTTATGTTAGCTTCGCTTTAGACTCATGTTTTAAATTTTGTATTGGCTTCTTTGTACAATCATATGTCAATAAAGATTCTTACAGTATGACTAAGAGGTTGACATTTGATTTGATGCAAGAGACTGATAAATAAACATAGTAAGACAGATGAGATTACTGCGGTCCAAAAATACTTCGCATGCATTCAATACACTGCAGTCAGATTTGTTGTTTCTAACATCCAAATAAGAACGCATCCAGCCTGTCGATATGATGATATATTTAGCTATTATTATTGTTTACAGACAATTTACTCACACATAAGCGTTATGAAGAAATCATCTCGGGTTTTATGACAAATGCAATTATATAACAGTTTTTATGCTATTATGTTATACTCAGAATATTTTAACAAGTTCTGTTATATTTAGGAAAATATTCAACTGATGTCAAAAGGTATCTGTAAGTGATTTGACAAGTATGACTGTAAAAGAAAATAATAAAAATAACCACATTCAGTCAAACACTTTTACTCATCTCATCAGCACTATTTGTTTCCGTTCATGAATTCATCAAATTAGCTATTACTGCAATCACTGGTTTGCCTCCAGATGCGTGTGGTACTTTCACCTGATGTGATTGTCGATTCCTTTTATCACTAAGCCACCAAAATATAATGTATTTTATCACTTGTTCGGATGACCATTTAGACATAATTTTCATTAGTGATATTGTAAGATCCAAACCCAAATTTAAATAGATCTGCCTGCTTAATAACTGTAGAGTAAAAGTAAATACACGCACACACTCCAATCGAAATCAGAACAAGATGATTGGGGTAATAACGGTTCTAAAATTCATCATATATACAAATGTACAAATTTACCTAAACAAATATTATCACACAGTTATTCAACCAACAATTGATCCCAAAATAATCAATCTAAATTACAATAAATAGCAAAAAGATAAGAAATATCTGAAAATTACCGAACGCTCCAAAAAAAAAGTGTTATTCTATCCTTCCTGGATAGATCAAGTAAATAATGCTTTCAAAATGTTGCTTTATAACACAGTCTTCCCAATTCTGGGAAGGTGCTCCGATCAACAACCAAAATGCACGATCCCAGTCAAATCAAGCAACATGGTCAAAGATGGAACAACCAGTATGGCAGTCGCCAGAATAATATCAATTAAAACAAATTCGACACATTTCAAGAAGAAACATAGAAACCCAATGAAAGCGATAGAAAAACTGAGAAAACTATTTTGAAATTAAACACCACAATCAAAAACGGCATCAAAACACTAACAATAATGTACAAATAAAGTAAACATTAAGAAGAAGCTATGAATGTATGCATGGAGGGATTTTCACATACGAAACGTTCAAAATGGATATAACGCCGGCCCGCAAAATCTCTCCATATTACACAAGCCACTCCGATGCCTTACGTCATGGTTCACCTTACAACATAATCCACACTAAAGGGACGAGTAGGACTTACAGCAGTACGCCTACCCGTCCTCCCTATGTCGATACCAAGTAACTAGTTGGAACCTTCTAGGAGACATTCCTTACGTATATCCCTCCTAACAGATCCGTTGTTAGTACGAACGGTCACTGTCCTAACCTTTCCGTCGTCGTCTATTTCACAACCTTCAACTACTCCTAAAGGCCACTTTCCATGGGTGGAAATGTCTGAAGCCACAATTACTACATCTCCTGGCTGGAAATTGCGATGCTCAACTAACCATTTTTGACGGGTTTGTAAGGACGGTGAGTACTCCTTGAGCCACCTTTTCCAAAACACATTAGCTAGATAGTTCACTTGTTTCCAACGTTTGACATAATTATCTCTGATGCTACTTTCGTCGACTGTTCCGTCGCATTCCCTCAATTAGAGCAAACTATTCGTTGATAATGCTAGGTTATCGTTAGCATCCTGCACAATAGGGGTTAAGGGTCGATTGTTCAATATCCCTTCAATTTCACCCAAATAGGTGCCTAAAGTCTCATCAGTCAACGTTTGTTCCCTAGTGATCAATAACAATAGTCTACGTACGGACCTTGTTATTCTTTCCCAAACTCCTCCTCTGTGACTGGATGACGGAGGGTTAAAATGCCATTGAATCTGTCTCGCTGACAACTAATTACTTATCTTTTGTTGATCCCAATGCCCAACATATCTCTTTAGTTCAGGGATTGCACCCACGAAGTTTGACCCGTTATCACTGTAGATTTCTACGAGCTTCCCTCTTCTTCCAATAAAACGTAATAGGGCCATCACGAATGAATCAGTATTCAAACTATAAGTCATTTCAATATGCACTGTACGTGTTTGCAAACAAGTAAATATACACCCATACCTTTTTTGACTAAAATAGGTCCAAAGTAGTCCACTCCTACAGCTGCGAAACCATACCAGCCGGGTTTCACTCTACACGCAGAAAGCGGCGCCATCAGTTGTTGTCCTGAGTTCTTCGTAAACCGTCGACAGATCACACACTTTCCTATCACTCTCCTGACCGTGCTGGTCCCTTTTACTATCCAATAGTATTTTTGAATTGCGTCAAGTATTTGAGAAGTCTCTGAGTGTCCCTTTTCTTTATAATAATGTCTGATTATCATTTCTGTCACTAAGTGACGACTAGGTAAAATTACTGGATGCTTGAAGGCATTAGGGTAATCGGAGTAGTTTAAACGACCTCCAGCACATAGTGACCCATCGAGCATTATAGGCAATAAACGCTTCAGATCACTATGACTATTTACTTTACTGTTGTTCTTAAACTCACTAAGTAATCTTCCATAGACCTCTTTCTGGACCATCATTAAGACCTTACGCTTGGCACCTTCGGGCTCTTTGACCTTCAGGCGTCCTAAATGAACAGATTCTTCGCGACCCGATGAACAAAGTACCATCCAATATTCTATGAACCTTCTTAACCAAACTACTGCCCTAACTAATCTTAACCAGTCTGAGTAATAAGAAATAGTAGGAAACTTGTCATAATTCACTCTACTCAAATTAACCACAGCAGTTTTTCTGAACTCAATATTGTCAGGAATAGTTTGTGGACAATCACTAATAGTTATACCGAAATCGGCATGCAGTAAAGTAGGGCATTTAATCCACAATTCAAGATCGGCCAATTTTTGTATAGCTCTCGAGGTCCAGTCCGCTGGGTTCTCCGATGATTTGACATAAGTCGATTGCTCAACCTTTGCATACTGGTGTGAAATAGCGAGACGATTAGTTATATAAGTACTGTATCGGTATTCTGTATTTTAATGCAATATAACACTATCATGGAATCAGTATGAAAATTCACTTCGCAAAAAAAGTTGGGTAAGCTTCTTCGTAGGACTTCACTTAGCCTTACGCTTAAAACCACTGCTGTCATCTCAAGCCTCGGTATAGTGACTGGTTTGATAGGTGCTACCCTGGACTTGATGTACAGCCAGATACAATAGGGCGGTTCCTTCAAATAACTGACTCGTGCATAAGCTACTGGTCCATAACCAATCTCTGAGGCATCACTAAACAAATGCAATTCCACCCGTGAGTTAGGTTCGTCTAATTTATTCTTGATCCCTCGAGGTATTATAACGTGACCTATCTGTCGCATAAAGTTTACCCAATTTAGACCACCACCGTGTCTCTAGTCACTAAACTCAACCCAACGTTTAGGACATGGCGTAACTCCAAACTTCCTTTTTAAAAAATACTTCAAATTTCCGTTTCACTCATTTACTACCACTTTAATGAATCATCGGCTAATCATACACCAAAGATGTGAATAGAGGAAGAAGCAGTGCCATTACCTAATAAAGTATTTTGGGATAAAGATGCAAAATACAGACTGGCAACAATAACTTCAACTTTTCCCAAAACAACGGGAAAACCGCCTCAGCTCCCGCTTTAACTTCCAGGAAATAAGGTAATTATTTACAGTAGGAACTTGAGGTGTTTGACTGAGAGTTGAGTAATGTTATTTCCACTTGGTCTTCACTATGATAACTTTTCTCATCTTTTGACTTGTTCCTCAAACTTTTGGCCCTGAAGTATTTCTCTTTTATACTGTTTCGGCTTGGTATTTTGAATACTTTGCTTTAAAATCCAAAAATTGAAGACTTGTAGTGAACTTTATTAATACTATTATTAGAACGACATGTTTGTGTCAGTTAGTTGTAATTTACGAATAGACTCTTGTTATCTAAACTTCAAATTGTTAATTTTAGCCTTAGACATCAAAAGAACTTAGACATCCTGTTGGGATCTCATAGGGTTTGTGTCATTGAAAATTCTGTAGTTAAGAGTGTTAAAGGTCACTTATCTTGGTGTGAATTTAACCACATCATTCCCAGTTTTCTCATATTTCACTGATGTCAAAGGTTTCTCATCTGACTTGCTATACGAAGAGGCTACATGCTTCCGACATTATTCGACATCTGTGTTTACGACTTTCGAATTCTTGCACATCATTTTTACTGTTCCCCGTTATTCCTACCCGAGCAATAGGGATGAAATTTTGTTGTTGTGAAGAGTTCTGAAGGTAGCTAGCAACTTGTGAGGTGAATATTTTGGGAGTGACTGTGAATATGAATGTGGAAATACAGTACATTGTTGGGTGTACCAGTCCACCCCGGGCACATCACTTAAGATGCTACAGGTATTCGGACACCTTTACGTGTAACACCTTTTTAATCGAAGTACACCAATCCAGTCACATCAGAAGTCAGAAATGAAGGGGTTTGATGATATATTTAGAAGGCTATAGACATGTCTGGATGCTTATGGTCTCAGCCGGTTAACAGTCGCAAGGGGTGCGTAGTGCAGTTTACATACTAGTGATCTAGTGCAGATGGGTGATCGAATGACATCAGCTAGATGCGTATAGCGAAACTACCGAGGCCAGCATCAATGTCGAAGGCTTACATAACTATTTATTTTGGGGAATTTTTTACTGCTACAGACATTCAAAACCTTAAAAACTCCTACCAAGCACTATCCTGTCAGATACTAATCATCCCGTCTATTTAAATCTTCCTCCTTGTATGCCTTCTTGCAGAATGAGACGCCAGTACACTCTTCATCATGCTTCTAATTCAAAATTTTATAGATTTAAATCTTAGTAAAAGCATGTTGTTTGATTCCGGGTGAGTTAATTACTTGTTTATAATAATAATAATGGCATTATTCTATACTATGCTTTTGGTACAATATAAAATTCTCAGCACAAAGTATTTCAACAGGTTTTCTTTTCTTATTTTTTGATCGGTTCTGACGATAAATATTGATTGATCGTCAGTTAGGTGTTAGCAGTTCGGAAGTTGCCACTTGAATAATGTTCATTATTTTCAGTATATACTGACACCAGGATGTCTGTGATTGTACTTTGTCGTAAACGTTTTATAAATGCACCTGAATAGGTTATGCGATTAACAGGCATAGTGATGTGTAAAAACAAACAAAATGGATTACTTGTTGAAATATTAAGATGGCTCGAACAGATAGCCAGCCACTCAAACAGGCCGTATTTATAGGTCATTTGACTTTTCTGTTGAATAAACTTGTTGAAATACCTTTGCGCTGAGAATTTCATGCCGCAGTAGGCATATTATATTGAATTAAGCCAATAATCTTAATAGATATGAGTAACGTAAGGGTACCTAAGTTCTATTTATAATTTGCTACTTTTACTGAGTTGTAGTATAAAACCCTTAACCTTACATTTAGCATTACATTGATAAAGAGACGTTTTGACTCGATTCCAGTGTGACTCAAACAGTGTAGCTCAGTGTCGAAGTCATGTTCCTGCGTTAAAAACATAGAGCCAATATGTTATAATGTAGGTCTCAGCATCGTGATATCTGTAATGAGTAGTGTGTAAATGACTATACTGTTTGAACAAGTATCTGGTAGCGAAAGGTGAATAAGAGATAAATTTGAGGAAATTTTCATAGTGTCAGTTGCTTCGAAATGTGAATTTACAGAATCAATTTGCAGTCTTATACTTTGTGGCCATTAATGGATGGGATGGAAAGCCCAAATCTTTTGTACCTATTCTTGTTTGAATATCGTTTTTAACGATCGCATTCAGTGTTATTTGACACTGTTAACCTTCAGATTAGACTTTGAAGATTTCTTCGTCGAATTAATAGTACCCATTTTACTTGTTGTTCAACTGATGTATGACATAGAGTACGACCTCCTGTCGGCGTATCAATAGGCTAAATACCATTCTAGTTGTTAACCTCATATAAAAATACAAGTAATATCCGTTATATAATCATTGTTCATTAGTTTTGGTTTGTGTCATATTTTAGACTGTTCTTCTTTCTTGTATACCTCTGCTACTACTCCTTGACTCATCCTGTTTGCTGCACACACTCATGTAGGGTGTCTATTTGATGTGGATATGCAGTATTCATAGACAGACTAGAATTTCATTTTCGCTCCAATTTTATTTCTATCTGTAGGATCTTACTTATGTTTACTTTGTGAGTCAAAACGGAAATAGATACTTATTCATCTAACTTAGCTACAAATATTCCCATGCGTCACTTTTTTCGGTCTTTCTACTGCTAAACTTGCTTAATGCTACATTCAAATACTTTGTTGATTTTAACACGATTCATGTGGTAATTCTTTCATATATTGCTTTTAGTTCTCAGGCTTCTCATGCAAATCCTAAGAGACTTCTATGAGTTGCGGATATGAAATATAAACATTCCAAACACGGAAGTTCAACTCATATCTTGCATCACAAGTGATTATTCACAAACTGATCTAATGGGATATAATTTATAACATCATATGGATGTTATGTATGTGCAATCACTAATTGCTGCCAATTAGTTACGTAATACAAATAAATATCAAGGGCAGGTGAATCTTAGAACAAATGTATACAAATATATGTGGTATTATCTCGGTAGCTAGTCTGGGAACATTTCAGTTGCATACAAGGTTTAGAAAATGCCATAAATATATGTCAACTGGACATTCTTCCTCGGAAGAAAGCCCCGAAAAATTTCATTTAAATGATACTACCTTTCATAGTGTTTTGGTCCGTAACAATCCCTAAATCTCAACCTCTGCAGCTCATTATAATAACAGTTTACATGTTTAGAAGAAACATGAACCCAATATAGACTCAGCCACTAAATACTGACATCAGAGTCAGAATTATAAGAATAAAGGTATTGTCATTTTTTATGGGCCAGTCCATATTCCCTAAATTTACGTCAACAAGTCCTTATCTGTCTTGTTAACACAATTTCTACCTTACGAGAAGTAGCTTAGAGAAGCGATACAATTTCTGAATTTACTACCAATCGCTGAGCTAGATGTCGGGTGTAGATCGGAAGTGATGCAACATGTGTTTCTATAACACAGCATGGTGACAAAAATGAGGAGACTGAGCAGCAGACTATGAGATTCATGATGTCACCCTACACTGATTTTCGGATTCAAAGATTTGAGACGATGCTCCAATTAACTATACACCAGTTTCACATTTATAATAAAACCAGTATCTTTGGTGATGAATCATTTCCTGTGACATTAGATGTATGACGGGAGTAAGAAATCATTGTGAGTCTCTACTTACTGAGTAAACCCTTCAACAAGCCATTTGCTGCAATAATGATGCGGTTGAGAAAGGTGATTTAATAAAGGTCACCACTTCAAACTCTGATATTGCATGGGAGGCCAAACAATCGATGAATAAAACAGTTGATGGTGTTGAAATTTTAGGGTTAATAATGTTCCATCGGAATAAAACTAAATTATGAGCAACTTCCGAGACCTTTCTACAAACCGTCATCATATATACATACTAACCATCTAACTGTTATTCAGCTGGATTATGCTTATATCCATTTCCTTTATTATAAGCTTATATTTGACTTGAAGGGAAACGGAAAAGAGGATGGTCAAACAACACGCTGTGCCGGGGATTGAAAAGCAACTGGAAACAACTGAAAAGGATTGGCCAGGACAGAGTATGATGGGATTTGTTGGTTTGTGATCTATGCTCCTTCACGATGGTAACAGGAGTATGTAAGTTTTGTTTGGCCTACTAACTACTATTAGGCAATTTACTATCTCTAAGTTATTCCCGATCTATTAGTTACAGTTTCCCACATTCACAGCCACTTTTGACTCAGTGCTACATAATTTTTGTTTTCCATTTGATGGCGTGATACAGTTTGATTCCCTTGTATATAAACTGTGTGTGTCTGAAATACATAGTTCATATTGTGGACGCTGAGAATGTGTTCTGAACTCAATGGGTAGGGCAAGGTAAGGAGAACCAATAAGGACCCAAAGTTGACTACAGGCTGCCTGTACTGGTTAACACGTCACTGCTTTGGCACAGCGCCGAGATCATATAATTCGGCGTTCTAATTGGCGATTTTGTCATGTAGTGTATTAATGGCGAGAAAATCATGACAAGTAGCTGTTCTTCGTTTCTTATTAGAGTTAATTTCTTTAAAAAAGTGTATCAGCCTTTAGATTAAGAAAGTAGCGAAAGCTGATTGTCTAAAAAATTACGAGTAAACTTGAGAAGTTCTTAAGAATGTATTTAATTTCGTTTAACTTTATCTGTGTCATAAAACTCAGGATTATGCTTATCATCTGATATTCACGCTTATACATGTCCATATAAGGTGATTTTAAAAATAACTTGAAGATACAGCAGGCATTGTAGTTTGAACACACCTTACCAGTAACACGCCGATAGTCACTAGTTGGACGCCAATCTTTGCTGTCCTTTTTAGGGACCATGTGCAAGGGAGATGCCCATGGGCTGTTTGACGGTCGAAGGATTCCCAACTCTATCATGTGGTCGTATTCGTTTTTGGCCAACCTCAGCTATTCGAAAGCCAGTCGGCGTGCTTTCGAGAATACAGGTGGTCCTGTGGTCGTGATGTGATGTGCAGCATTGCTGGCTACACACGGCAATTTCGTTTGTGATTGGTATTTACTAAGCCATCGTTGAAAGTTATTTGGCCGACAACTTTTCTCATCCTTAGCAACATGTCTGTCGCATAACCATGTTGCAGGTCGATATTATTAAGGAGTTGATCTAATCTTTGTCGATCGGTTAGATCTCCGCTTTTCAGGGTTTCATAAGGTTCCGAAACACCACTAGTAAACATACTAGCTATGAGGTACCTGTCGAATTGGCGCGGTAGTGCTTTTACTGCCTCAAGGAATTGTGCGTGTTGATCAGTCACGCCGTGCTCGTAGAAGTCGGCTTCTGCGTAGCAGAACCAGGCTTCGATATTGTCTGGCCAAAAGGGCATTAGCTAAAACGAGGATGGTGTAGGAGTCGTGATCGTAAGTAGCTTAGGAGTCTGTTCTGTCATGGCGAATTTAAATTATAGGAATGAACGAGGGAGTAATATCCCAAAATACGAAAAATATATCACAATATATAAAAAATAAAGCAAATAAATGATTTATGGAGTTCCAAAGAGGAACAGACTCACAGTATATTGGTTGGTGTACCAGATCACGTCGGTCTCACCAATGAAGATACTACAGATATTGCAGTTTGAAAACACTTTACCAGCAACACCTTCTGTAATTGAATTGCGCCCACCCAGTGCAATCAAAAGTCAGAAGCGAGGAGGCTGGGAGATATATTTGATGAATTATCAGTATATCGAGGAGTGATCTCAAGAGATGTTGGGCACGCCGTTTCGAATCGTGATCTGGAGCGGATGTATGACCCAGCGCCTTTAGCTAGGTGAGTCTATTGAAACTAATATGGTCAGCATACAATGTCGAAAACTTACAGAGTTATTGATTTTAGGGATTTATTTGCTGCTACAAACTCTACGGGGGTGAATGCAATAGAGAAAGATGAATTTTAAGAATATATTTTCGGCAGGACTATAAAACGAAATCCAGCTTGGTCCCGGTTGAAATGCCAAAGATAATTGCCTGGTAGGAAAATGAGATGCACCCCTCAAATTCTGTGAAGCAGCTCTCATGAGCTAGTTTAGACTCTCACTAACAATCAAGTAGTAATTTTAAAAGGTTAATTCTCATTAAAGCCCATTTTGAAGGGGATAATGTGACTGGTTTTTGAGTTTCCAACCAAGGTTATTCTGATTTGCTAAACTACACATTGCTTTTTCCATATGGTCATCGATTAATTCATGTGTTTAGAATGGACTCTCACATTTAGGTCACATCAGTACCCGTTCATGAGCTTTCTTTTGTACGAGACATGCAGAGAACATAAATGAGCCCATTCCAAATGGATCCCTCAGTGCTACTCCGAGGACCGCCAAAATGGGGGTAAAAATCAATAATTTGTGTAAGACCTCAGTAATTGACATTTACTTCAGTTCCAATGTAAATGAAGAAGATTGGTATAAGTGTTCTTTCTCAATCACTCATTATAAACTACTATTTTGATTTTTCATGTTTAAGAAGAATCAGAGCTAACGACTTCCTCAGAAACATGTCTTTAGGTCTAGATGTGAACTTCAAGAAGTTAATTAAATATTCAATCATCCTCATAAGAGTTTGAAGTCACTAGATTGTTGAGTATTGTGAAGGCCAACAATTAACTGAGTGCGCTACATGTCGCTATCGTAATGCCTGTACTCGAGTCTCTTATGCTCGGTGAGAAGACCGCAGTTGTCTTTGATATAGGCTCAGTTTACACCAAGTATGCATTCTTGATATAGTTAACAAGATTGGTAGATGTGGTTTCGCTGGAGAAACTGGACCAAGGTTTATTATACCAACAGAAATTACTTTGGTTTGGTGAACTTGTAAAGTACATTAGTATTTTCAGCCCACAGGTGAAAAAAGAAGTATATCCTCATGTGATGGAAAGGATAAAAGACGGGAGTTCTTGACGACGTTTCTCTACAATATATACTATCGGTATGATCATCCAAATTTATTTCGCACTTCGTAGACATTTGTTGGTAAACCCAAAGGACAGACGAGTTGTTGTAGTTGAAAGTGTGCTATGTCCTTCATCATTCCGTGAAGTTTTGGCCGATGTTTTTTTCAATCATTTTGAAGTAAAACATTAAATGCAGATATCTTTTTGGTGTGATCTAGGCACCTTCTGTACTTTTTGCAACTTCCCACTTGATGGCACTATTTACTCTTGGGATTTCGTCAGCTGTTGTATTAGACTGTGGTTATATGGATGCTCAAGTTCTGCCTGTAAGGGATATTCGCCCTCATCCTAGTGTTTATAGGTTTATGAAGGTTACACACTACTAAACGCTTGGCAGTCAGCGCAGCTTGGTAGCAAAAAAATTCATGAGTATATTTCGTGTAATATATAGTAATATTTGCTAACTTTCAGAAACATCAGGAGTTACCTAAATGAGAATGCCAAGTTGGTGGATGTTATCAACGGAGAGTCGCAGTTAACCCCCTGTCCAGATTGCTTTATTTCAGAACATATTATTGAAGATATAAAAGGTGGATTGTCATTAATATTTGCTTACTCTCAGTTCGTACGTGTTTTGTTAGTCCACACAATAGGGCGGTCCAGTGGAAGGCTTGGAAGGATTCTGCTGAATCATCGGCCGCAAAGCCCAACTTGTATCAAGAAACATTTATTTTCCCCCTGGACAAGTTAGGAAACGAAAGACCAATTCAAGTTACATCAGATATCCGAGAGTTGGCAGTTGAATGTTTGTTTGCTGGAGACAATGACCAAATTACACTTACAACACTAATTTTAAGATCAATTTTGTTGGCACCTATTGATATTAGAAGGTATTTAATCTTAGTAACTTAACTCTGCACCTGTATCTTCTAATTTCTCGTAATACGATGCCCTCGTCATTTTGTATTTACTTTCAAGCATTTTGTAAGTAAAATTAAGCGAACCTATACACTAGTCTGAAAATGCTTTTTGTAATATAAACGGAATACTGGTGGTATCTTTATTGGTTTTCTGTCTTCACTTTTAGTTGGAATATTTGGTATATGACTTCGCAGATAGTTTACATACTCAGTGAGTGCATTCAAGCCGCAATAATATATTGGTTTGCAATGAAGACTGTCTTTGGGATAATCAGGTCTCCAATAGTGTAGTTTATATCTCAACATATGTATATTTATATCTTTATACTCATTAATTAGTTATATGCTTGTTTGCTTAGTTGGTGACCAGATACTAAGAAGATGGAATATTGGAATCTTCTCTGTTACAAAAGACATGGAGGAGTTTGACCTCGCCACTGTGCCAGTAGGGTGGTGAATCAGTTGCTAACATATCCGATTTTAAGCCACTAAGTTGTGGGTTTGAACCCTATTCCATATATTCCGGTTTAAGAAACTGGGTAAGATCACTACCCAAAGTTCACAAGCCTGCATCCGGCAAATAAATTGTGAACCACTATGTCGTGTCATGATGACAGGACACAGTTGTTGATGAACTCTTAAATATTTGGTCAAAAATGACTTGGGATTTACAGTTTCAGTAGAGACTCACGAAACCAATTTTTCCAGAACTTTTGTTACAAACACTCTGCACTTACACTGTAGTCTATGTATCCTAGCCAGACTACTTTTATTGTCTCTTAAACACCAAGTAAATTAACCTAATAAATGGCATCTGATTTTACGAAACAAATATAGTGTGACAACTCATCAGTTAATAAACTGCCTGATAATGTCGGTTGGTGGTGTCGCTTTTCAACACTAACAGACTAACTTTGTTAACTTCCTACAATTAGAACTAAATTTATAGAGGGATCTTTCTAAATTCCAGAAATTATTGCATATTAGCTTCACAGGGTTCAGTATACTACTTTTCAGGGTATGAGTGCCTCAATAATGCAACAAAGACTAGCAGGTCCTAGGTGGCGGTGACTTGTTTCCTGAGACAATCACTCTTCATCTAATTGGCCGTAGGTTCAAACACCGGTAGTGGCACTAGACCACATAGAATACGTGACTCAGAGTTGAGTATTAAAGCTTTTATTTGATTTATCCTGGTTATTGTTCGCCTTTTCGCTCCGAAGACATTTTTCGGTTTTTTTCCAGACAGTCCATCAGTTTTTGCTGACCAATATCTCATTGTAATAAACTTTATAAGTTCTTAGGGAAGTGGGTTTAAATGTTGATGTTACACCTCACTAGTTAAAAGCTATGGGCAACATTGCCTGAATAAATATATGCATCTTGGTGTCCAACTTTATTTTCTGTAGTCATTTCCACTTGATACAGTTTTTTACAGAAGTCTTTTTCATATAACAGGAAGTTGGCAGAAAATATTGTACTTATTGGTGGCACAACCATGCTACCTGGCTTCGTATCTCGTCTAATGGAGGAACTCAATTCACTTGTCGAACTTCCTGAGTTCTCAAAGTTACAAGCTTTAAAGGGATCTTTTAAATTTCACAACCCTCCTGGTGAAGCAAATTACATAGGATGGCTTGGTGGTAGGTTTTTAAATTTTGTTGCTAATAAACTTTCATATTATATTATTTTCCATGATTTTGATAATTTATTTTTCAGTTCATACAAGATAGTTAATTATTGCTCGTCTGTTTCCCACAACTAATTTGTAAAACTATCATTTTCCATTCCGTGTACGTTATTTAACTCAGGCTCATATTTTTTGAAAGGGGTTGTAGACTAAGAATGTAAAATGTTCACGAGCTTAAAATATGTAGGAAGTGATAATTTCATTTCTGACGGATTTTTGTTGCAATAGACTAAGCTGGAATTATTAGGAATCGAGAACTTGATCTTTTTTAGAAACTAGTGTACTTGCCTATGTCGTAATTGTAAATGAAATAATATGAATCTTTGTTCATAAATATCAGTTTATGACTCAACATTACTTCTCATTAATGTGTTTTTATCAGCACTCATTAAATCATGTTAGTAGGGAATAAATTCAAGTTGATGTACCTCATTCTCTCTACAGGGGCAATTTTCGGTGCACTTGAATGTTTACCAGGACGTTCACTGAGTCGGTCTAGTTTCTTGGAAAATGGTTTAGTTCCAGACTGGTGTACCCAAATTGATCAGAAACACAATGATCTTGAAAGGCAGGATACTACCCGCCAGTGATATCTAATATGATTTCGTGTTAAATAGACCATTACGTATTTATCATTCAGTAAATCTATTTCCTTTTAAGCGTCTGTTAACTTTCCCTTTGTTTACAACTTTATGAAACAACTTATTTTTGATAATCTTATTTCCCGACCAGCTAGTACTTTAATTATTTCCTCGTTTTGTCAGTTGGGTTGGGTGCTTTGGGTTTTAGAAATAAATTCTTTTCAAAATGTCTGACTTTTGGCTACACCAATTTGGCGAATCTTTCTATGCTTTTATATTGTTGTATTTTTAGTTCAAGTGGATCATATTAAATCTAGATACAAACTAATCGATTTCAACTTGAGAAGTCTTACATTTTACTTCTGGGTGATTTTGAGAAAAAATTTAGTAATCGCCTTTCTAGTTATTTGATTAACACCATAGAAAACAAACAAACGCCCAGTTATTATCGTTATTTTTAGGTGTTATTTAAAGAAGTCCTTGAAATATGAATCATTGATTGTTGAGTCAACACTTATAATTCCATGGAAAGGTATTTATGGAAATAATTTCAATTAGGTCATCTGCTTTTTGCCACCAATCTACAACAATACATTTCCTGAAATGTTTAGTATAAGATTTTTGTTTGGGGTAAGTGGAAAGAGTCGTGGACCTTTCGTTAAACTTTGATAACCACAAAAATTTATCCATCTAATAATCTTTTAAATTTAAGTTCTTATTAGATAGGCGATTTTAGTTAATTCGTAGCTTTTGATATATATATATATATATATATATATATATATATATATATATATATATAGTCAGCTACAACGTGAGACCAGGCACATATATATATCGGTCCAAGTTGCCATACCTCATTATCACAACAAGATGAACACCGAATTCATAGAAGTAGCTAATTTAATGGTGGTAATATATAAAAGAAAGATTGTATATCAGGATATAGTACAGGAAGAAAGATATGAAGCTATTTTAATCTTAAGGTTTAAGGAAAGACAAGTAGAGTATACACCTACGCCATTGTGATCAAATATGAGCCATGTCATCTAGAGTCTCCAACCATTGGTTACGATAGACACGCGGACCCCACCCAAATAGTCTGCATCTACCAACATGGCTCAGACTAGAAGATAGTGACTTCAAGCACTGATGCCACATTTTGGTTTGGCAGTCCCTAAGTTCTCCCAACACTAGTCAGCATTGCACACCATAGTAGTCGGTGTTCAGGCATACGTAACAGGTGGCCCAACCATCTAAGTCGATGAAGATTCATGACCTCATCAACTGATTTACCATCATTCCCTAATACCCTGCGTCTAACCTCACTATTACTTACCCGGTGATCCCAGTAGATGCGAGCAATGTTTCTAAGACATCTGTGATCAAGTACTAATGACTTACGAGTACCCCCTACTCTTAATGGTTACGTTTCGCAGCCGTAAAGTAGAACAGAGCGAACTGCTGTGCAGTATACTCATCCCTTAATTGATAGACGGATACCTCGTCTTCGACATAGGTGGCGTAAGTTGGCGAAAGCCAAACGAGCTTTTTGAATCCGTGCAGGAATTTCGTCAGACACCAACCCATTAGGGCTGACCAGACTTCCAACATAAGTGAAGTTGTCAGCGCGTCCGACTACTTCACTCCCTATCCTTAGTTCACGTGTTGACGCAGGCTAGCCCTGGAGTTTATTTATTTAAACACATACATATCGGTAAAAAGGGGCACCAGATACATATGCGCCACACAGCCCTGGGGTATATATATTTGTTAGGAGTACTTTGACTGAGGACAGCTAAATTAATTTGACCACAAAGTATCTATTTAATCACCTTAAAGTAGTTCTGAACAAATAATTACATGCATCCTCCTTGCTAGTTTGAGGGAACACTTACGGGAAACTCACTTGCTTTTACACATCAAACTAATCTAAGTATTCAGTTGAGACCTGGTGCGTTGAAAAAATGTGTATGGCAAAACGAACAGGTTTTGGGATCTGTTTTATTGATAAGTAACTCGTCTTTTCACTTTTCGGCCCCCAAATGCTCTGGTACGGCCGAGAGTGGGGAGGGCCCGCCTTCTCTCGAAATGCTCTCACACGGTCGGTCATGCGTATACAGCCTCTGCCAGAGAAGTCCTACTCACTGCCTTCTCGTGGCGGGGGTGTTGTTTACGAAATTGAGAGGACGAAAAGCGAGTTTCCGGCGCATTAACCGGTTTGGTGGACGCGGAAAATCCATCTAGGGGCGTTGGAAAACCCTAATTCCAAATCAATGGTGCACATGGACTCCAGTTTCCTGAGGGAACAAATGGCGTATGAACCAATCGTCGGTCACCGGCTACCATGGGACTGCATCTCCTGACGTTGCTCTACTGCCTTGTGGATCAGACCTTCAGGTTAAAGGCTCGGAGTGTGGCCCCTTAAGAAAACCACCTGCTTCGGTCTGGGCACCCGGGCAGTATCATAGCCCTCACACATTTAGGTGAAATGATAATTTTTTGTGTGGCGCATATATATCTGGTGCCTCTTTGTACCAATATTTATGTGTTCAAATAAATAAAAATTAACATTTTAGATATGCAATGTAGACATGGTTCTGGGTGAGCTAACTGTAGGATATTTAGTAAGTTTTATTAATGAACTTCGCTTATTTCGACTGTCTATCGCAAGCGACCAGTTTTCTAAGGTGAATAATTAAGACGAATACTTGCCTTAGGCTTAGATACAGGAGGATAACTCAAAAATAAATACTCTATGAATTGGCAAACTATTGATTTATCTCATCTTTTCAGGAGCGATGTTAACATAAAGGTAGAGCGTTGAGGTTAACCAATCCCTAGGGTTATTAATTTAGAAGTAAGATAGGTGAATTAATTGTTATAAATGTCAAATCTTTACTCGAATTACTGTATATAGAAGACCAAGGTAGTATGATGATTTCATGATAAAATCACTGATGGACTGTTGATATTCGGTGACTGAGAAAACTTTCTACGATCACAATAACCAGAGGCCTGAAACTTTCAGTTGAAAGTTGCAGAATCATTTTGTTTCAAAGATAGTAGCTAAACTAATAATCTTGTGTAACACCACATTAATGATCCAACTATAGGAATGAACATAAAAGCATCAATTGGTTATATTATAGCAATCGATTGAACATGTTACATAAGCAATATTAAACCTTTCATAGAATAAGAATAACAACAAACACCATACACAGACAAATTCGATGTCCAATAATAATGGTTGTAAGAATGATTAATCGTCGAGTCACATAAAAATGAAGCCAAATAATTACCAGAAATCAAAATAAACACAGCAAAAAGCAGTTACATGACTGATGGATAAACTAATAATGCACAAAAGGACAGATAAGAATATTCATATATTACTGACTAGAATGATTATTGTCGTTATCAATTAATCGAATCAGGTTAAGCGCAATAAACAAAATAGTGAGAAACATTTATTTGTTGAGAGAGTTAGGGCTATGGTGGAGGGGAAATTACGTTTACTGCACAGATCATTCAGATAATATAGTGAGAATGTATTTATACAGTAGACTTTCGTTAAGAACAGATATTATATTTGTTAAGCAGAAGGCGGTAAAGATGACATTACAAGAATCATATTACATCAGTATTAACTAATAATAATAATAATAATAAGATAAGCGTATTAAGCAAGGCTATAGACAATGAATAACATATTAATGCACAGATTTAAAATATTATTTGGTGTTGTTATATCTTCATTAGTAGGAATTCCAAAGCACGAAGGCATACACTATATTCTTATTAGTTATATATTTTTCATATCAATATACTAAAGTTTGTTAAAAATCATTACTAAATGACTATCAACTATGTAAACATTTTTGTATGAAGTGGGAGGATCTAAGAGAGCGTCTTGTTAGACTATCGAATCGGATAAGTTTTATACAGGGATCCAGTAGGCAACGTAAAATGCATTTTCGATTAATTTTGCTTTTATATCACATGTGATATGATGAGACAATGTTGAACTCCCATTATTATTATTATTATTATTATTATTCGACACAGTGATGCGTATATACGTGTTTTCGAAAGGGATATATGTATATCTGTATACAAACAAAGAAATGACTTATCAAACTTTGTAAAACAATAATACAATGAGTTATTTTTCTTTGGTTGACAATTCAAGTATACGTGCTAATTCTTCATCTTCAGCTCGACGACGTTTTTCTTCAAGTTCTTGTTCGATACGAGATTCTTCTAAAGCTTTCATATAGGCTGCATCTGCACTTGTTACAGGAATCTCAGCACCGTCAAGACTCAAACTGGCTGCAATAGCTCTATAAGAGACAAAATACTGAAGTAATCCCACTAAGAATATGCATATTTCTCATCTCTACATGTATAAAAAATTTCATTCCGAAATGTCAATTACTACCGAAACTATTCATGGAAGTAAAACGATTTTACGTGGGACCATGAATGTTTTAAAAAGTTCTACAATACAATTTGTGAATCATCAATTGAATAAAATCATACCAACCAATTACAGCTAATTTACAATTGACTGATCATTGGGTGGTGATCAATGTCATGTATATCAGGTCCTTCTTAGTACAGATCGAATCCTATCGATCAAGTTGCAATGTGGCTGCCAGTCTAGGTGACTCGACATTGCGTGCACTATATTGGGATAAGATAGAGATTAGAGGTAGTCAACAGGGTTTAATAAATAAGGGAAATGAAAAGGCTTAGAGTAGTAATTCATATACTTTAAAGTACAATCAATGTTTGAATTAATAATACTAATACATAGTGTTCTTGAAGACAATTAAGTGCTTCTAACTCCAAGGCTATTTAGAATAACAGGAAACTTGGATGCATTAGTTTGAAAAGGTAATAATCAAACATCCAATGGAGTTAAGGTGCTAATTTATCTGTTTGAGCAGACATAAGCTTTTCAGATTCAAATTGGGAGGAGTGTTCACATCTAAAAACAATGCCTTTATACAACCAGATTAAAGAGGTCAAGGATGTTTAATAGTATAGTCTGAAATACTGTTCAAATAGATGATAATTTGTAAACATGAACATCACATATGAATTTTGTTAATGGTTTTGTGATTGCCTCACCACACACACAAATGTAAAAGAACAATCGATATAGGGTACTTTGAAAATGATATTTACATGCAGTATTTCTATTAGGCAAAAAGCTGGATACTGAGAAACTTCGGTTGATTTATTTCACCTTACGTGTTGGTGACATCAAGATAGAAGAAATATCCAATGAATTCGAGACCAAGTCGTATGGTGACTAGCCTATACTACATTTAATTCCAAAGTATATTATCTGTGATAACTCCGCATGAAACACAGCACTGCACAAGGGGATGATGTCAAGTGTAGAAAAGAAACATGTTTTGGTTTTAATTCATCACCTATGGATCACCCACTCAATGCTTTATCAGAATGCATTACAAAGACTAGCAGGTAACCAGATGTCAACCACTATTTAAACTTCGGTTAGTTTGATTCGGTTGCTTATTTATTTTGAAGAAGTACCTTGCACTAAGTCACAAAACGTTAGGAATTCTAATTTCTGCTCATTGGAATATCAATGATATATCATTGTTTTATTACTACGATTACAAAAGTTTTACTAATTATTCATGTTTATTTATAAACACCAACATGACGGAATGATAACATTATAAGGAAATAGAATAGAGAATATACAATAAATAAATAAATAGGCAACGATAGAATTTAATAAAATTTACACTTCAATTTAAAAGACAAAAGAATTTCTTTTGAATTGAAAGGGTTCATCTCAACTTTATGGAAAATTTATTAGAAAACTACAACAAGAGAGTTACTGACTTCTATTCGGCGCCATATCTGATAACATCCCAAATTTATGAGTTGCATGATTTTTAGGAATTCAACCAGGACATCGTGATACACCAATAGCTATCAGTCCCATATAACTATTTTTCATAAAGAGGTATCGTATCACAATATAACTAACTCTGCATTTTCGATTCATATTCAGTCACCACATAATAATGAAGCTTCCGTCGTAAATTATTCTCAAGATATGTACCTTAACTAGAGTTTCAAGGCTACGATATCAACTGAACTATTACCGCTGTGTTGGACTTGACATTATTTACGACACAATGGAGTAATCAATCCGAGGCAAAAATGAATGTAAAGTCAATAAGCATCTTCAGTTTACAAAGGGCACGTTTCAAAAGCTTAGAGTTTTAAAGCTATCATCCAGTTGTATATTGAACACTCAACAGCCAGACTAAAGTCGCTCATAGCGCCAAACATGGTCCATTAATACGACTACCATCAAATGGCACTAGTCTGGAGAAGAGAAAGCAAAGCTTACGCAACTAGGAAGTTACACAAGTGACCAAATACCAGTAAATAGCACTAAAAAAAGAAAACTATTTTTGTTTATTCGAAATCATTATTGGGTTGGTCTGAAATTCCAGGATTTATGATATATATATATATATATATATATATATATGTATATATATATATATATATATATATACTGAATCTTTCTGGGCGTTACCTTAAGATCGATCAATAGAAGTTCAGGACAAAAAATAGAATTAAAGAAAAAAATCATTAAACAAAGCTGTGAATTAGAGTAAACAAGTTTCCTATTGTTTTGAAACTGAAAACACCTCATTGAATGGCTAACCATGATCATTCGTCAAATTGTCATGTAAACTAACTTTAAATTAAATACTACCTCCATAAACAGTGAGTTGAATAATTACAAATGCTTACTGTTGCATCCAAGCTTCTTCTGGTTCAACGTACTCATCAGCTCTTGCCTCGATTATACCTCGTTTAGACTTAGTAAAGGAGAATGAGCAAAAAAGAACACAAAAATAAATGCTCAGTAATCTAAAGATTTTTTCTGAGAAAATACTATCTTATTACAATAAAATATCATAAAAAAGACTTTCTTATGATAAATTAAAATAAGGTTTGAGTGAAGTTATGTGTACAAAAGATTTCCTCATAAAATTTGTTAGTTAACTTATGCTGAATAAGTTATTACAGAATAGATAGAATATGGCTAGCAGTGGGATGCAAGATGAGTATTTTGTCTTACTTGGGATTTCTTAGCCGGATGTACCTGCATTCTAGAGTTGGTGTTTCACTCTGGGGCTCCAACCCAGTACCATCCGCTTCAAACGCCATCGCTTAATCCAATTAGCTATTGAGTCAAGATAGCCACTCACTTAAGAAACATGTATGAGTTTTGATTCAAGTGCGTACAGCCACATCCGCTGACGTCTCAAAAATAGGGAGAAACGCACATCTTGGATTCTCACGCTAGCCACATTCCATATATATTATACTAGTTCTTCACAATAGCAATATCGAGGTAATCCGCATTGCATGCACATATGTCAACCGAGAATAATCAGATTCCAGTCAAAATATCAACAATGGAATAAACCAATTCATTTTAAACTGAATAGGTTTTGTTGCAAAAAAGGACTGTTAACACCAATTAATACTAAAAGGAAATTCCATATTATTATGGAACACTACAGAGGAAGTTGAATCAAGAAGTCACTGTATAATAAAATGGACAGTGACCGATCAATGTCTTAAAACACACAAGTACTAAACGATCTTTATCTAAATATGTTGGTTAACTTCAGTCAATTGTATGGTTGAACCATAATAATCTACCAAATAATAATAATGAAATAAAATCTATATTCATACAGTCATATCAAACTTTGATTACACTTGAAAACAGTCGTACACGAAATGGAATGATTAGATAAAGCTTAAGTAGTGTTAAGTGATAATTTAAAATTTTTAGAAGTGTATTTTTTTGGGCAGTTTAAATTCAGTATATCTTTTATAATTGTCAGAAAAATTTACTTCATAAGTTTATGACATATTTCGAGGAGGCGATTTGTTTTATTTTAGACAAAGTAGTTTACATCAATTAGATCCCAGTCAACTTTTAAAGATAACGATTTTTTCAAATGAATAAAAGATGAGAAATCGTTTTGAAGGGACCTACCAATGAATAATCTCTTTGTATCAAATTTTCCGATGATCCATATTCTACTAAACTTCGTTGAACAGCCATTTGAACCATTTGTTCTTCATCATACAAAGCTCCATAGTGTCCAGGTGAATTCTCAACTTTACAAAATAAAAGTTATTTTTTGTTTTAAGGAAGTAGTGACTCAGTAAAAGTTTTAAATAAATTTATCGTTGTATTAGTGTTGTTCCCTAATGTATATTTCTATTTTTAACCGTTTAAGCTTACAACTTGATAAACGTTTACAATCAGCTGGAGTTAGGCAACTGTAGATAACTTGAGATTTACTATGAATATGTACCCGTTAAAACTGCCATACTCTACACACTAGTGGAACGATAACAAGATAAACAGAGAGGGAAATAATATTACTAGTTGAAATAGGAGGCTAACGGTGAGAAATTTACTTCAAAAGCAAATAAATTGGACAGCAATGAGTTAGTGTAGATAGAAGTATAGAATATAATTCAAAAGTAATGATGAGAATGGAACGGCTAACTTCATCAGTAAATTTCACATAATACTATTGAGTATATGTGAAATGAATTTCGTGTTTTCTTTGGTAGGAATCATAAAACATTATTTCAACTTTGAAAAGCTCAATAATTTGCACTAATCAACTCTGTTCAGAGTAATACACTCATAGTTATGTTTTGTAACTGCTTTTTCATCATTGTTTGTTAAAAGTATTACAAAGTAGGTGGTTCATGTACTCAGTGACTCAGATAGTGATCGATTCAATTTATTTTTTTCTATCAATAAATTCAAGTTAACCAGTAAGTAACAGAACAATACTGACTGATAATCTGAGACTCATTTCTTATCTTTAACTTTTTCTGACACTATTCCTACTTTCCAAAGTAGGGAGTTGACAGGCTTAAACCAGCTTTCTAGTTTGGTTTAATATAAACAATAAATCGTTAATTTTGTAGAGATTGAAGACCTTAGTACCAAAGTAATTCTATTTTAAACCATTCCTCTTGTTAAAGAAAAAATGAAGCAATTTTATATAATGAACCAAAGGAGTTCCATATATGCGTGTCCATTTTCTTATAAAGTAAATCAATTGTAGTGTGGTGTGTGCTACTGATATCGACAGATACAAGTAGTATGTATCATCAACTGAAAGTGAAGTGCCTGGAGGCAGAAGATCAAAGAAAAGAGAACGAGAACAGAGAATGATTGGTGTGGAAATGAAGGAATAATGAAGTATGAGACGATCGATTCACATTTTGCAAATGAATTATTTACTGTATGGTTCTCAGAATTTAATGTAATTTTGTATTTGAATACATTTGGTTGTCCCCATTTGCCTTCTCGTTCACTACAGTAGTACAATGTTTAGATATATTTCTTGATATTTTGGTTCACAGTTGCTGTATGGTACTGACGTGGAAACATCAATTTGTTATGTAAGGTTACTTACTACTCTTCCAAAGACAGCACCTTAAATGAAAGCAAATCTAAGCACGTTTCATCTACATTTATATTCTATCTTAATGTAAACAGTTTAAAATAGTCAATAAATCACAATATGGACAATAGAAAAGAAACTATGAACGACAAAATTTTAATTTACCTATCAAATGATATCCTTTGCCTACATCAAATACACTTTCATCAATAACACATTTAACTGGTTGTAATGATGTACTGGATTCCGTTGAACATTCAAGTAATGGTTGATCAGTTTGATTATCAGATGGTAATTTACTAGTTGTAGGACTATCCGTTTTCTTATGTGGATCTGTTGAATCTGATGGATGATGCAGACCAGAGTCCTTACTATTAATAGGTACTGTAGAAACGCCATACACACTATTATCTTGACCATGTAAATTGCCAAATGAGACGCACGCATTTAGGACATGATAAAGCGGAATTTCTACAAAAATTAAAATCGTTTAAAGCTAGTGTAGATATTCTACACAAACAACTCAGTTGTATACAGAATAAAAAAAATCAAGTGAAATACAAAACAAATACATTGGAAAACCAACGTTTATCATTTCATCCCATAGTTAAGAAATATACTTAACCTTTTTAGAGTGAATATAATCAAAATAAAGTAGACAATCCATAATCTCCCAAGCCTCAGAATATTGGAGGACAACTGTATTCAAGGCGATATATTCACTGATATATAGTCTTTAGATAACAATTATCTCAACTTTAAGAACTCAATATCAACCAACACTGATAAAAATAAATTTGTGAACCAAGAGATTGACTAGCACACCGCCATCAACACTGTGATCAAGTCTTAATTGCTAGCCAAAATCTTGTAATATTCAAAGGTGAGCGCCGTTGAGAGTTTGGAGTTCATCGTTATGTGCAAAATTGATTTTAAAAAGGAAATAGGTGTTTATGTGATGTACTACTGACCAATAAGCTAGAAATAATTGATCTAAGCGGAAAAGTTATACGGTGATGAGCGCTTGGATTCTAAAGAAATAAAATTAACAAAAGACACATGTAGGTAACTTTATTCACAGCAGTCAGTCAGTTATAAGCAATGTAGAATCTGGCATTTATGTGTATCGGCTCAAGTTATCGCACTATGTTAGCACAATGAGATGAAACCACCAAGAAAAAAATGCCAAAATAGTAGAAGTAGTAACAGTATCAGTTGTAGTAACAAACATGAGAAATAGAGAATATGAGTTGATCAGGGAAAAGTGTGAATTTCTTAAAAAAGATATTCGGGTCTATTCAAATGGTTTTAATAGGTTTACTTTCATTAATTTTTCAGCCAGTTAAGATCAAAATAGGATCTTATCAAATACTGTATTGTTGAAAAATGTTGACAGTGTACTAAAAATTTAGTGATAACTTGAACTGTGACGCCAAGACTACATCTTATACTGGTATAGCTTTTTAAAGAAAAACAATTACTTTATTCATTGGCTTACTAAACTGATTGTTTGAAGAAATAAGTCTTGTATTGGCATGGTATCCTCTTTGTTTTTCTTTTCATTCTTATTGACTTCCATGTATTAGCGAATAAAAGCTTATGCTAATACAGTGAAATACAGGATGTTATTATTCTTTTACTTATTATTATCTACAAACAACTAATAATACCGTTTACTTTTTATTGTCTGTATCATACTAAAACCGACCATTTATTTACATTATTTGTTTTCTTTATATGCATTATGTCAGTATGATTCCTTAAGTTATATTGGTTTAAGAGTGTACTAACTTGGCATAATGGGCATTTTTTGTTAATTGACTGATGACTTTACTGAAATGATCATTATTATAGATTAATATAATGTATAGAACAATTGAAAACATTAGGGACGGTAAAAGTACAGAAGAAAAATGATAATAACCAGAATAAATTTAAGCGATCCGAGTATTCTATTACATTCAGGGAAATTATTTTTGATTGGGATGATCATGAATTTTTGTGGCGATAAAGTATGTTACTTATTAAGTTCAACCTCTTTTTATGGTAGCAACAAAGCACATTCATAGAAGAAATCCGTTATCTATGGGTACGACTGGCAGTACAACATTACTTGCATTCACTGGCAATCTATTTTTCCGTAAAATGCTCTCCAAAGAGTAGTCATAGTATGATAGGATCACAATAAATAGACTACTTAGGTAATATACTCTGATTGCTTTACTGTGGTGTCAAAGTTCAATCAAGATGTCAAAGTAGTTGTCTCACTTGGTACTAAAATGTACAACTAAAGAGATACATACCCCGAAAATTCGTTAAGGGACTGTGGTTTTTAGAATCTACTGAATCAGAAAGTAAGAGTGATTTCCACTGACTAATCGTACTGTGAATTATTTTAAGTTGGGAAATGTATACCGTTGGCTTCTAATCTAAATACGTAATTCGTATAATCGTCTAAAAAAATTAATGGTCGTTTACTATCGTGGCTAGTTGATACCAGTATGATTAGATGTTTCACACATTTTAATATTTTTCGTCATACTGTCAGTTTCTTAAAATAAATTGTGCTCCATCCCAACACCTGAAGTCGAATACGAGAAGCCAAACCTACTTTTTTCAGGAGGGAAAGGTGACATACTGGGTTTATTAGAAGCCTGGCGACTGATAACCTCAAGTGATTGATAATAAATATATTTTTGTTATATCCTAATGAGTAGAAAAATTATACTTTCGACGATTCGTGGCCTAATGTAAACTGCTTATTCAGAGTAATTGAATAACCGAAATTAACACAAGTTTAAACAGTACAAAGGAAACAGTTGAAAATATCTTTAGCATAATCGAAATTATAATAAGACTGAATATGTCAGTGTCAAGTTATTCTTGGTCAAGTTGGATCTATTTAAACTGTTACTGTATTAAATTGTATTTCAGAATGCGGCTATGAAAAATTTATTTCAAACTATCAAGTCCAACCTTGGTGTTGATACCTATAAACTTACGTGATTGGTTAAGAAATGGCTTGAATTGCATATATATATATATATATATATATATATATATATATATATATATATATATATATATGCATAAATGTTAATTCTGATAGTCAATAAACCTTCTTCTCACTCTCAGTCTTCTCATTTGTCTAGCCAGTTTGATTCTTGTATAAGATCGTGTATCAGTACCGAAATCAGACATTGCAAGTCACAAGATAAATGTAATTCACCCGAATCCATTCCTTAGTAAACACTGGACTGAGGAGTAAAACAAATATCTTGAACATAAGTTTGATATTCAAACTCAGTATAAAAAATTATTATAAACATTTAACCTCAGCCATCAGTGTTTTCTATTTTCTACATCTGAAGGTAACAATTAAAAAGTCGTTAGAGCTAAATTTATGGATTTTCGATGTTTTTTATGAAACAACACTATGATAACCATGCCCCAATTTATCTCATCAATGAAAGAAAAGTAAAGTTGTATAATCAGCAAGTGAAATATCTCTTAACGTGCAAAAAATATACATTTATTAGTCCAAATTATGATGATATAATAAGAACCAAATTATGTGACACCATTATTATGTAGATAGCTTTAATGGTAATAGAAGATAACAGTAAAAAGTTGGTTTAATTGAAAAAGGCGCCTGTCTTCTTCAAATTTCATAATTTAGAGGTTTGCTTTTATGTGACATAATCTTCAATATTTATTTTTGATCAATGAAAACATGTGATTCATAGCAAAGGCAAAGAACCAGTAGTAAGGCATATTAATAACTTCTCTTCCCTTTATGCAGGTAAACAATAAAATCGAATCAGTAATCACGTGATGTACAAGTTAATATGCACCAAATTTTATTTTTAATTACGAAAATTTTCATCATGTTATGTTTGTAATCTTCGTGAAATTATATATATATATATATATATATTTCAGTGGTTCCGACCAGATGCGAAACTATTTCATGGTTTTGAGAGCCAATGTAACGCTTAGTTAGACTTCGATAAGAGCTAAATAAGAACTTTACATACAAATTGCTAATAATATAACTGAATTTTCTACGGTCTAGTTGGTAACGCCACCTATGATTCGTAGTTCATACATTAGGAGGATTTGTTGTGAACTGAATTTGAAAACCAAGACAATGCATGGAAGGCATGAGTGTTGCTAAGTCAAGTTAGTACCAAAGACCATGAGAACTTAGATTTTATACTGCCATGTTACCCACGCAGTCGCAACATTAAAAACATTGCTTCAGAACAATATTCGGTTTTCAACGCGCGATATCAGTCCATAAAGCTTACAAGACGAGAATATGATGACTTTGTCACTTATATAGTTATTACCAATGGAGAATGTGAGCATTTCAAATTAGAAGCTCTTTCAGATGATCAACTCAAATATTTCATTTTTGTCTGTAGTCTATAATCTTCAAGAGATGTGGAATTCCTCACACTTCTTTGTAGTAAAATTGAGTAAGACTTCTGATAACACTGCGAATAGTTATTGCGGAATGTAAACGATTAATGAACCTTGAAGATGAATACTGTATTGCTTCAGGAATTGGAACAATCCAGTACAATATATACTCCGGGAATGTCGAAACTATCATTCAATTACTCGTTATAATTTAGTAGCAGGAAAATGCCTTACCATTTTATTTATTTTATTTAAACACATAAATATTGGTACAAGGAGGCACCAGATATATATGCGCCGCACAAATCTCATTTGATTTGTGTGAGGGCTGTGATACTGCCCAGGTACCCAAACTGAAGCAGGTGGTTTTCTTAGGAGACCACACCCGGAGCCTTTGACCTAAAGGTCTGATTTACAAGGCAGTAGAGCATCACAAGGAGATGCGGTCCCATGGTAGCCGGTGACCGACAACAGGTTCATACGCCATTTGTTCCCTCAGGAAACTGGAGTCCATGTGCACCATTGATTTGGAATCAGGGTTTTCCAACTCCCCTAGGTGGACTTTCCGTGTCCACCAACCCGGTTAAAGTGCCGAACATTCGCTTTTCGTCCCCTCAATTTCATAAACAACACCCCCGCCACGAGAAGGCAGTGAGTAGGACTTCCTTGGCAGAGGCTATATACGCGTGGCCATGTGAGATCATTTCGAGAGGGAGAGCGGACTCTCTCTACTCTCGGCCGTACCAGGGCATTTGGGGACAATGCTTCACCAGCAGGTGGTTTTCTTAGGGGACCACACCCGGAGCCTCACCAGCCTTTTTGGCACTATTTTAGATGGGATTTTACAAAGTTTTGTCATTTCGAGAAGCATCGTTGTCAGCAACGCAATAAAGTTGGATATTAAGATGAGTGTTAGAAACCATGTCTTAGAACCACCAGATGGAGAAAATGCTTCTGCGCTAAGCTGCATTCGAGAGGCCTGTTCATAACACTCATGATTAGTGATGAAGTTAGGAGAATTTACGTATGTTTACAAATAAATAACCTACACGATTCTAGCTAGATACATCATCTGGCATTATAATAATATTACGCGGTAATGTTACATGTCAAGGTAAAGCTACCACCAAATCATTCCATATTACCGATGAAAAGTTAAGCACGCTTGGATCTAATTGGTCTATATACCAAGTTATCAAACGATATTTTTCTTCAAGCATGGAAGAGCCCAACTCCATAATTAACAAATAAAGTTATTTCAGAGTTTCCTGAAGTGAAGGTAAAAAAATCAAGAATGAGGTGGAATACAAGGCTGAGGTCGTAAAATCTAATTCTCAGTTGTCGAGATCCTTCCTCTAAAACCACAGGGTAATCATCAGTGATATCTGAAAACAAGTAAGTCACAGCTATCAAGGAGACAACACAAGAACACAAGTTGGCGAGTAATGTAAACTATTTTAGGGAATCATGAGTTAAACCTAGAGGAGGTGGAAAAGGGAAACCGCGAATTTCGGTTGATGTTGTGGCAAACGGTTTCATTCCAATCGGGAATTTGATCATCGGAGTGATTCAGACAGCCAGAGACCGGGACGAAATGGTCGGAGAGATGAAAATTGGAACTGGGATCCTCAAGATTTTGAGGGTCAAGTAGTACCCAAGAGTGGTGATCGAGCACGTTTTTCATTGCTCAGATAATCATAATGAAGTTGAGGATTCGTCGAAGCGTGTTCCAATGGACTTTAAGGAGATCGAGAATGTCGTTACAGAAAGAAGCTATAAAGGAGAACCCAAAAGCTACACTTCGGATGGATGTATTGCTATTTGCTAGTTTTCTAACCAAACAGTCTTATTAAACAGCTAAAATGTTTATGAAGAGACAAGAAAAAGAAAAGAAACTTCAAAACTTCTTAGGGGGGAGATGTTAGGAAGGAAACAAATAAGTAGTTTAATGATTACATATATTTTTTAGCCAAGTAAGTATATTCATTGATTTTGTGAACTATACACACATATTAGACTATTGTTGTGGATGTCACCTTATTAGTGGTTGGTGAATAAGGTAGTCTACTTACACAGTCGCATTTTCTTCCTTGGGTCGGTATAGCAGTCTTGTTCCGTTGCAATAAGTAGCAGGTAGCAGTTAGTCTACAGTCGCAGTAAACACTTGTACTATTAGTAACAATCAACACTTCGTTCAGGTTAAAACACTGATGCATAGGTTTTATTTCAAGTCATTACAATTAGATAATAATGAAAAAATATCAATGTTTCTATTAAATAACATATTTGGCTAATTAGCATATAGTAAACACACACTCGGGCCTATTTCAACATAATACCAGATGTTAAATTTACTTTTCATCAACAAGAAATAAACAAAAATATAAGCGTACTCAACTGACTAATTATTTGACTATTTAGAATACTGTGTTTGTGTGTTGCATAATTCAAACAGACGAATCGGCAAATTGTTTATTCAAAAGAGCAGCTTATCTTTTAATAATAATCGATCCTATTATAGTCCGTTCTTAAGGAGAAATGAAGAACAAACCCGGATAAAAAAGTGACAAAAAGTTTGAATACAAATGATGAGAAATCTTTCATGAAGACAGCTAAATCGGTAAACATAAATATATTCGGTATAAATTACTCCAATTGGTCAAATAATCTTAACGTGTTTGCTGTTGATAATGGTAGTGGTCAGTTGTCTATTGATGCTTATTTCCCTGCTTTTACATAATACAAACATAACTAATAACACCAATATCTATCTTTAACTGCGTATGGTATACAAAATAAGAATCATAACAAATCTATTTTTAGCTCTCACATTGATTATAACAGCAGATAGAGAGAGAGAGAGAGAGAGAGAAAGAAAGAAAAATATTCAACTTCCTGAATGTTCATTTACTGGCATAAATCCAATTTATGTAAATAATAACATTACAGTAGATGAAATACAAATTATAGGTTTTAGAGTACAGAGATACAAAGAAACGAGTAAAAAAAGGAAATATGATGTACAGTTATCTCAACAGAAAACATGGTATAATCATATATAACTTGTTTATTGCAATGTATTATGATAATCTAAGAAAGAAGAATATAAGATTATGTTAACTGCTCAATGACTGAAGCAAGGAAAAATATAAAAGAAACAATTTTTTAGGAATGTGACAACACATGAGACTGAAGTAGAAAAGAAAAATAAGAAACTGTTCAAACGGAAAAGTCAGTTAGTCAGTCAGTTACAACGTAGAACTTCGTACGTACGTACATCAGTTCGAGTTGCCATACCACATTAGCACAGAGATACAATTGTCGATTCAAATCCCATAGTGGTAGAAGTAGTAAGAGTATAAGTATTATGTGAAAGATAAGGGTTTCAAGATGTTATTGAAGGAATATAATTCAGTGAAATAAATTTGGAAAGAGAAAAAGGATACGGACATGAAGAATTCAGAAGATTAGAATTTGGCAGAACACAAGGAGTGGATGCACCTTCGCCATGGCAAACGATTTTGAGCCATGTCATTCAAGGTCTCTAACCATCGGTTGCTATCATCTCGCGAATCCCAACCAGGTAGTCTACACCTACCAACATGGCCCAGTCCACTTGTCAGCGACTTCATGGATTTATACCATGTTTTGGTCTGGCCGCCCCTAGCTTTCTTCCAACCTGCTCCTACACCATAAAGCATTGCACGTCGGGGCAGTCGGTGGTTGGGCATACGCAACACATGTCCCAGCCATCTCAAATGATGAAGTTTCACTACTTCATCAATCGATTTGCCATCCTTACCTAGTACCCGTTTCCTAACACCTGCATTACTTACCCGGTGGTCCCAGGATATACGAGCAATGCGTCGAAGACATCTATGATCGAATACCAGTAGTCTACGAATATCCTCTACTCTTATCGGCCATGTTTCACTGCCATAAAGTAGGACGGAACGAACTGCTGCACAGTAAACCCGTCCTTTGGTTGCTAGACGGATATCTCGCCTACGCCATAAATGACGCAAGTTGGCGAAAGCTAGACGAGCCTTCTGTATCCGTGCTGAGATTTCGTCACACACCAGACCACAAAGGCTGATGAGACTCCCAAGATAAGCGAAGCTGTCAACACGCTCAACTACTTCACTCCCTATCATTAGTTCAGGTGCCGATGCAACCCAATCCTGAAGTAACATTTTGCACTTCGAGGGAGAGAATCGCATTCCGAACATGCCTGCATTGTTGCTTATGGTGGTCAGAAGACTCTGCATTTTGTCAGCGTCTTCGCCAAATAAAACTATGTCGTCGGCGTATTCTAAGTCAACAAGTGAGCCTCCCGGTAAAAGTTCAACTCCAGGAGATTGAGATGATGAAAGTGATATCTCTAAAAGCATGTCAACGACAAAGTTAAACAAGAATGGGGAGAGTGGACAGCCCTGACGAACACCACTTGAGGTAATCAATTCTGATGACAGTTCTCCATAAGCTCTAACTCGACCAGATATGTTCGAGTAGAGAGCCTTTATAAAGTTAACGTACTTCTTTGGTACTCCTTTCAGTGACAAACACTGCCAAAGAACCTCACGATCAACGGAGTCAAATGCCGCCCTAAGGTCAACAAATACTACTATTGTGGGACGTCTGAATTTGTGTCTATGTTCTAGGACCTGACGGTGAATCAATATCTGGTCTATGCAACCACGTCCAGGTCGAAAACCAGCCTGGTTTTCTCTAGTCTTCTCTTCACGAGCTTTGGTTAGGCGCCTAAGTATTATTGAAGCTAATATTTTAGACACTACATTAATCAAACTTATTCCTCTGTGATTGTCACAGGAGGACTTTTGTCCTTTCTTATAGACTGGCACAATCAGTGATTGGGACCAGTCAGATGGAATTACGTCCAGTTCCCAGATTCTACCTAAGACCTCAGTCAATCTCGTTGCTAATACTGGACCACCATCCTTAAAAACCTCAGGGGTCAACCTGTCAGGGCCTGCTGCTCTCCCTCGCTTCAGATTTCCTATAGCTTTTTCAACCTCGTAGAGAGTTGGAGGACTTACCTCAATTTGCCATTCAGGACGACTGGGGATCGTGGGTAACTGAAGTGTGACTGAAGGCCAGTTGAACTGATCCCTAAAGTATTCTGCCCATCGATCCAATCTCCTGGATTGAGAATGAATGATATGCCCATCTTTGTCTGAGATAGTTTCGCTAATAGTTGGGTTCCTAATGTCGGTTTCTTTAATAAGTCTGAATAGCTGTCTGCTGTTACCTATTGCCGCTGCCTTTTCCATCTCTGTTGCTTTCGCTACCCACCACTGTTCACGATCATTGCGTAGGCTTCTTATTAGCCTTCGCTTAAGCTGACTCCGCTCTTCGTTATGTCCAGAGCCAGGTGGGATGAGTTTACGAGCATCTATTAGTGTGGTAGATGCTGCCGAGATCCATTGTTTCTCCCTGACCTTGTGGTTTACCTTACTAGCAGATATCACTTCTGTTTCCACAGCTTTTCGGATGTCATTCCACGCTGCCTCGGGGTGGGCACAACTTACATGGCCGACTAACTGTTTTTCCAGTTGTTCCTGGAATATATTCTTAGCTTGCTTATCATTAAGTAGAACCCTTAGAGGCTTCCCTTCAGTGTCTTTCCTACGTCCAGTAAGACGCAGACAGATACGTGCTCGCACTAGAGCATGATCTGAGTCTAAACATGTGCTCCAGAACGAGCGACAGTCTTCTATCGAGCCCCTCCATCGGTGGCTGATAGCGATGTGATCTAATTGGGTCCAACGTTGGGACGAATTCGGGGATCGCCATGTCAACAGATGTTTTTCCTTATGCTTAAAGTTAGTATTTGCAAGAAATAGGCGGTTATCTGAGCACAGCTGCAACAGACGGTCGCCATTATCTGTTCTTTTAGCCATGACACCATAAGATCCACCCAGGTGTCTTTCCTTTTCGCTTAGTTTGCCTACTTGAGCAATTAAGTCACCAGCCACTATTACTACATTGGAGCGCCTAGCTTTTCGGAGAAGGTCGGAAAGCTTTCTGTAGAACTCATCTTTTATATCGTTTGAGCTGCAGTCAGTGGGAGAGTAGGCAGAGACGACGAAGAGGCAACGACGAGTTTCCCTATCTTTCCGAGTCCTTACTGATTCGTTTAGTCGGACAGCGCATAGACGACTGTCTACTGGGATCCAGTCTAAAAGAGCTAGTTCTGCCCTAGGACTTAATGCTATACCTACTCCAGCGAGGCCACGGGAAGCAGCATCAGGGCTTCCAGATACACGGAGCGTGTATCGAGATGGTTCTTTATTTTGATTAGGTGCGGTCAAATGAATGACACTACTCGGATCTTGTATGCGCGTTTCGGAGACGCAGCACACATCGATGGTGCGAGATTCTAGAGTCCTAGCTAAGGAAGCCTGTTGTCCTATTTGGCACAATGTTCAGACATTAAAAGTTCCTATATGTAGTTTAGAGCGTGGTTTCAGGAGACCAGGAATAACGTTCCGTGTACTTGAATCGTTTGCCCTAGCGGTGCGAGGTGATAAAAGGACGTGGGAAGGGTTAGTCGTGGAGATAAGAGTTATTAGGAGTAGGAAGGATTTGAATGTGACCAACTTGGTCTCGTGTGCAGTTAAGGGTATGAGGGCTAGTATCACTTCCCGGCTGCCCACACCGTGCAAGGGTATTTCTTGAGGGACCTGAAAAAGAAGTTGGATTAGTGTTGGTCTTAACGACCTGGGAGCGTGACCTCAGTGCCCAAGGGACAACTGCTTGAGGCCTGTCACGCACGGCATTTTTGTGGAGGATTTTTGACGTGTTAGCTCCGTTCTTCAAAAGTCCTTACCGCCGGAGACGGAAATCCGTGGGATAAGGCGAGGTGTGCATTTTTAGGGTCGACCTTTTCTAACCCCACCCCTCCTTGTGGGAAGGCAGCATCGCTGTCATGCTGGTTGTCTGAAGGAAACACCTTACTGCCGTCACACCTCTGTACAGTCGGCAGTACGACTTCGCCTTCTGACCTTAGGATTGCTGCTTTTAGTCTTACCGCTCTTCAACCGATCTGTCTGGCATGGTAGGACCTCGAGGAACGATTGTTCCAGCCAGCATAGCTCGATTGCTTCATCACGATAGGCAAGCCCGACCACCACGTCAAGGTAGCAGCAACGGTCGGAAAAAGATAACACTGATGATATATTTACTTTTAAGGTCTAGGTACAGCCAAGTTACGAGTATCACATGAATGATAGAGTTTTAGAGCTCAGTATTACTGGTACTTGGATTTTCGTTTTATTGGGATATAAGTTCGACAGTTGCCTCACAAACTAAGCTTTGGACAATTAAGTATTGGTAGTAGTTATGTTAATAAAAGTAAATAACAGAATCTCTTCAAGATAGTTCTCATCTACTTAGGTTATTTGTGTAGTAACAACGAGGCGATTAACTGTTCAAGAATCTAGTTAATTTATAGTTTGAAAGAGTGAAATTTAACTATCATTGTTTTGAGCTAGTCAAATGGACAGTACGTACCTTTAGGTGGTTTAATAAACCAACTTTTAATTTATTTATAGCATGCAATTATTTCAAGTTGTTTGAGTAAAGTTAATATACTACATGATGAGGCGAAGATATTTCTCAATTTCCAAATGTTATATGACATAATCCATTTAATGCTGATGAAAATAACTTATTTTATGAATGTTAAAATTTCAGACTTATGAGTTACTCGTTTTCTTTAGAACTTTTCATATATCTCTTCTAAAAATGAATAATTCTAGGGATCGTTTTAATTTACAATACCAGTTGGTCATAAACTATGCATGAATAAAGATTACTGGAACTCAGGGATATTCATAGTTTTTATAAATTTCCGACTGATATGCTTTTGACAAAAAGCTTCAAATTCGCTAACATAAACTAATTATAGTTTGAGCACATGTTAAATTTTATTTCAAGCAACTATACTGTTAGCAAAGGATTAGGAACAAAGGGGTGGAAAGTAGAAATTTGTTGGCAAACAGTAACATGTGAGTGAAGTTATTAATAAGTATAATAACATGAATTTATAATGTATAATACGCCCTGCAAAAATTCTTGCTTGATATTAAAACGTCATTGAGTTGTTATTGAAGACAGGAAACAAGACTAAGAATGATAGAGTTAAAATTATACAAGTGATAAGATTAAATAAAGGCATAACAATGACTATGCTCCGTTGAGTTTGACCTTAAACTAGTAAAAAAGATATCGGAATAAACAATAAAACAGATGGCACATGTCCTCATCTGTCGTCAGATGACTGAAAATATTTCTGCAAACGTATGTTAAGGGAGAAAACTCCGAAGAAAATTCATGATTTAGTGAACAGAAAGGAAATATCTAACATTTAAATAAAAATTTATGTTGAAGAACATAACTTTTAGAATAAGTTGGTATTTAGTGAAGGATTATGTCAGCAAACAAAGACAGTCCGTTATTTTTAATGCTACTGATTTCTTTATATAAGTTCCTACACTAAGTATGAAATATAAGCCACCCGAAATTCAGAACTAAGATTTTATAGAATGTGAGACAACCAGAAAGTTCTACCGAATGATGTGATAAAAATATCTACAGTCTTAATTGGTTAATTAACTCCGCCTGTAGCTCTTCTAGAAGGAGGAGGGTTGGGCATGAGGTAAGCGACCCAACCCCGTAGAAAAAACTAACTCGCTAAAAAAGGCTAGCCAGAAAAAATAATTTAAACCATCTAAACTCTGCCCTCCGAGTTGAAGGAATAATTATGACTCCTCAGGATGAAAGCCGAGATTTTTCGAAAGTCACGAGGCCGATGCACCTTCTAACAACCAGAGCAACAATTTTTATAGGTAAATGGAACGTCCAGACAATGTAGGAGACAGGAAAGACCAGTCAAATAGCAATGGAAATGAGGAGATACAAATTGGCAGTACTTGGAATCACCGAAACCCATCAGATACAAGCTGGACAGCAAAGGATAGATACGGGAGAGATGCTGCTGTACTCTGGTCACGAAGAGGAAAATGCTCCACACCCTCAGAGAGTTGCTCTAATGCTACTCATAGAAGCATGAAATGTACTTGTAGGATGGGAATCTCATGGATCCAGGATAATCAAAGCATCAAAACAAAGAAGGAGGGGATCACAATGAATGTTATCCAATGTTATGCACCCACCAATGATAGCAACGACGACGATAAAGATCAGTTCAATGAAAGGCTGCAATCAATCATAGCTAGGTGCTCAAGAAAGGACCTCACAATGCTGATGGGAGATCTGAACGACAAAGTCGGAGTGGACAACACAGGACATGAAGATATAATTGGACGGCATGGACTGGGAGAGAGAAATGGAAATGGTGAGCGATTTGCAATTCTATGTGCATTCAGCAAAAGGGTTATAGACGGCACAATATTTCCATACAAAGCTACATGGATCTCACCAGACCACACCACAGAGAACCAGATAGATCATATTGATATCAACAAAAAATCCCGAAGGATAATGGAAGATGTGAGAACCAGGAGAGGCGCTGACTTAGTTTCAGGTCACCACCAACTGGTGGTTGCCAAGATGAAACTGAAGCTAAAGAAGCTGTGTACAACTGTACAAACAGCATTACAAAGGTTCAATACGGTCTTCCTTCGACATACTGACAAGCTCAACGAATTCAAGATAACTCTCAACAACAGGTCCCAAGCCTTACAACATCTACTAAAAGAAGAAACTACGATGGAGGACAACTGGAAAAGGGATCAAAGAAGCACTAACTTCGACGGGTCGACGGCAGAAAACGCTGCAAGAGAAGGGAATATGAAACAACTGTATGATACAATGAATAAACTAGCAAGAAGATATAGTAAACCAGAGAGACCAGTCAAGTACAAAGAAGGAAAGACAATCACGGAGATTCAAGAACAGAGGAACAGATGGGTAGAATACCTTGAGGAACTCTTGAGTAGACCAGCTACATTAAATACACCGGAAATCGAAGCAACACATACAGACCTTCCGAGAGATGTCACTCCAGCGACGAACGAAGGCGTTTGACAGTGTGAACAGGAGAAGATTATGGAAACTCCTTTGACACTATGGAGTCCCTCAGATTGTCAACATTATCCGGAACTCATACGACGGACTACACTGCAGAGTGGTGCATGTAGGACAGCTGACATGCATTTCCAGTAAGGACCAGAGTTAGAAAAGGCTGTCTACTCCCTCTCTTCCTTTTTCTTCTGGTGATTGACTTGATTATGAAGACCTCAACATCTGAGGGGAAGCACGGAATACAATCGACAGCTCAGAATCGACTAGAAGATTTGGACTTCTCAGTTGACCCAGCCCTCTTATCCCATACACACGAACAAATACATATATATATATATATATATATATATAGAGAGAGAGAGAGAGAGAGAGAGAGATCAAAACACCTAAAGACTTTATTAGTATGTTAAAATATGGAGATAGGAACTAAATACAGCTCTTTTTCGTTCAATCTCTCCCACCTACACACAATCCATTATCTTGACAACCTAGATGATGATTTGTCTAAATACAAAAGACGAATATACATACACACACATTGGCTGATCATTTTTCATATAGTCCTGAATATTAAGAAAAGCAATTACATAAAACAGTAATAATAACAATAATAAACATTTTCAGTCAAAATCTCAAACAACTTACCAACTTTCAATGGAAATCCACTAGGCAATTGTTTGGTAAGAAATTCTTTCAATTTATGAAAGTATGGATTATATTCAGACATTAAATCAATAATCGGTATAATTTGGTCTTTCAATGATAAAGGATAATCACGACATATCCATAAACGTGCTTTAAATGTCTTTACTTTTGTTGTCATCACTTTCGGTCGACCAATATCATCTAAATGAATTTGTGTATTAATATTAGGTGAAAAATATTGTTGCGCTGTTATATGGTTTGGATTATAGCTTGCTGCTTCCTATCGAAAGAAGTAGACGTAAAAAAAATTTAAATAATAAACAAATAGGTATATAGAATAAGAATAGCAAAATGGTGTAACTAAAAGAAAAATAGATGCAGAGAAGAAATAAGGTAGGATGAAAATAGTGAGAGGGGGAAAGCATTAATTGCTTTCATTAGTTGAGATGATTGAATGATTAAACTGGAAAAGGGACAGATCATAATGAATATTATTCTTTTTAGAAAAATGTTTATTTATATATATACCTGTTATTTATATAACATCTAAGAATAATGATTGATCTATTAAACAGACATAGAATTTGTTTTGATAATTAGGTTTTATCGTTTCCATCCAACTTGTTGATTGATTAATTGAAAGCACTTAAATTGGAAGAAATATTTTGTTTATTTTTCTTTTAAATTTCACATAATTTATAGATTTTTAATAAGATAAAGAGATATATTAAGTGGAGTAAAAAGAGTGAAATAATTAGAAATTACCGACACATATACATACACAACACTGATTGTGATGTTCAGTTATTGTGGGAGTGAAATTTTAATTAGAAAAAATTCGATCATGAGTAAACTCTAACGGTTTAGGTGATGTAATTAAAACTAGATAATCTAGAAACTTAGAAAGTTTAATTATTTCCATTGCTAAATGTTATATCCTAACGAAGAATAAACGAATGGTATCTGCTAGGGATTATTTATGGAATATTATTACATATATTCTTATTGGATAATTATTAAGTAACTATACATATCATTTGATCTACTAGGTATTGAGATACGATTTACCATTCTTAATTTATTCCCGATTTATCAGTTACAATCTCTCACACACAGGCACATTTGACTTGATCTTGTATAATTGTTATTTTTTATTTGATGGTGTGATGCAGTCTGATTCGCTTGTATATAAACTATGTGTGTCCGAAATACATGATTCATAAAGTAAAAGCTGAGATTGTGTTCTGAACTCAACGGGCAGGGAAAGCTAAGGAGAACCAATAAGGTCTCAGAGTTGATTCCATGCTGTCCGTGCTGGTTTGGGACAGGATCAAGGTAGTATAAGTCAATGTTCTGGTTGGCGATTTTGTCATATGATATTAGACAGTGGAAAAAGACAACACTAAAACCAATGGGACAAATCTTTTAATCTTGAAATGCTCAGATAGCACTCTCAATAGAACAATATTTATTGAATAAATACTGTAATAGATACATGGTAAATAAAAACGACAAATAAATTAAGTAATTTTATGGTTGAATTCATGAGTGGAGTTCAACAGGATTTGTTGTGAGATAGTAACTCACTAAAGACAATGGTGGACAGTTGCTTAATTTCGTGGATTGGTTGAAGTTAGACATTACCACCGTTGAGTGCCTGCTCAGTGGTCTAGAGGTTAAGCGCTCGCGCGCGAGACTGATGGGTCCTGGGTTCGAATCTCGTGGTGCGGGATCGTGGATATGCACTGTTGAGGAATCCCGCAATAGGACGAAACGGTCGTCCAGTGCTTCCACGTTTTCCATGGTGGTCTAGCTTCAATTGACTCATGAATTCAACTATAAAATTACTAAAAATCTCCACAAAAACCCCTTCTGATATAAATTAAGACTTTAAAACATTATTCAGTAATATACATGAATTTTGCACGAATAGCATGCCTTATATCTGCATAAAATTACCAAACAATAATAATAATATCGTGTAATAAGAGATTTGGGACAAATGTCACTTATCACTTAGTTGATATATAAGTCATTCACAGAAGAGGTTAAAGCTTCAGTTATTATGTCATGGTTTCGTAAACGGTCGCTTCAGTAATTAACATATAAATATTCAGGTAGTTTGGTTTGATTTGATCAAATATAAGCGATTTAAAGATAGCTGTGTGTGAATGCTTACTTAAATATTCAGACAAATTACGTTGAATTAGAAAAAGAGAAAGGTTAACAATGTATGTGTTGACAATATCAGTCGAGATATAAATATTGTAATGAAAACAGATCTGTGTAACAATTCGACTATCAGCTTCTTTTTTAAGATGACGTCTCTTAGTGATTATAAATAACAGTAGTTAATAAATCCATAGCGAGTATTCTGGATTTGTTGTTCGATTTTGTTAGCGAATAGTCTAGCACGAGTGAAATAAATTATAAAGTGTAGAATACGTAAAATACACATTGAAGGTACTGTACAAACTATACCCAACATGCCAACAGCTTATTTTTATTAAAAAAAAAACGAATATTCAATATGGAATCTATGACTATTTTATCACTGTATAGTGATCATTGTCATTTATGTAGGGTCATTCTCAAAGCTAATCGAATTCCATGGATCAAGTTGCAGTATGGCCACTAGTCTAAGTGACTCAATATCGGGTGCACTATGTTGAGATGTAAGGTGATGACTGTAGGTAATCGACGGGAAACCATGGACTTAAGTGTTATACTATTTGACATTAGTTAGCCAGATGTACCTGTAATCCTGAAAAAATTGAAGCAATTTTATGATAATTTCAGCTTCAATATGAAAAATCAGTAGTTTTTTACAAGATGCTTAAAGAATCATTGAAACGAATACTTTGTTGTATATATAATTTAATTCTACACTGTATTTTTCTTCCTCCCAAAAGGAAAGAAATGCCATTTGTGTATACATACAATTTGATAGTGAACACAGGAAAATAATAACTGTGAACATATGATTTGAAACAACACGAAATAACAGTCGATATCATATTACTATTTACAAATCGATGATCCATTAGTCCTACATATAATAAGCACGATGACTACCTTAATGTATAGGAACATGTGAAAGATAATTTGACTGTTAGAAAGAAAACTGTGTTTTACCTTAAGTATTCAATTTAATTAAATTACACTAGTTCAAACGTTGATACAACCATATTCAAATATGCATGAAAACATACTCATTTGTTTTTATACTCACAATAGTCAATACACTTATATGAATTTTACAAGAGATTTCATGAAATAATATTAATTTACACTGTCAACGAAACGTAGACTGATTTCGAAATGCACATCTATGGGAAAAAACCAAGCTATAATAAAACTAACAGAAAGGATAGCAGAAAGTTGTAGTGAGTTTTGTCATGATTGCACGATACTAATACATAAGCCATTTCAGGCCAGATGAAAGTCACAGTAGATAAAAATGACCTCTCCGGACATACTTTAGTGATAGGTTCAATACTAGTGTCATTTGTCGATCATCATCAGCTAACTTACATCAAACAAGTCCAAATTGTTGCACACGTTAATGTGCACCCAGGAAATTGATTACATTCTTAGAAAATATTCCATATTTCAGAAGAAATAATTGTGAAAAAACCTCTTAGCATCTTTTAGCAAATAGTTAGAAACGAAGAATTTCATTTTATTCAAAATTTTATTATTTTAATGGGTAAGCCAGACAAACGCGAATAACATATGATCTAGGTAATGCAATATCTACATTTAAGGATTATACATGGAAATTTTAAACAGATGCATAATCCTAACCGACTGACGGAAAATCTTCGACCTAGAACAAACTTTGTTAATCATATTTATGTACAAAAATTTTTTTACCATCAATACTTGGCAGATGTTTTACTTTTACTTTTATATAAAACTAATAATTACAAGTTTCGTATGGACAGAATTAGTAGTTACGGTAAAATGTACATCTAACATGTATTGAATAAAATATACGATTTTTCCAGCGTTAATTTACTCTAATAATAACTAATAAAATGAACTGCAATTGTTAATCATAGAAAAAAATATCAAAGGTGATTATTATGAGTTTCATGAAAGTTATAGGAATAGATTGGAAGAAATCTGTTGGTGGCCAAAGCAAGACGTACAAAAAGTATCTGAGGTCACTGACTGTTGGTGTGATCTGTGTTGGTGGATATAGACTACCTAGTTGAAGTCCTTGATATAACCACGATTAATAGTTAGAAATGTTTAATGAAACTCCTCGGATCGGTTACAATGGTATAAATGCATTCATTGTTCCTATTCCTAAAGATCTTAAGTCCCACTATTCCCTCGTGTATGCTTTTTCGTTTTGTCTTCATGGACTATATTCTCAATACAGTATTTTTTACTAACACTGTTGCAAAACTATTTCAACTCTTTTGATATTTATCTTGTTAGTTTCATCTCGTTGTCCTGATATAATATGATGATCTCAGCTAAACTACACCAATGTTAGACTTTATGTTGATTATGGCTAGTTGACTTTTCACTTGGCTTTTCTTAAATAAGGAATACTTATAGTACCAAAATGAATCTGATCCCTAGCATTTTTAAAATCAGTAGGTAATACAAATGGTGACAGAATGTTAGTGGAATGACACAAGCAACTCAGTGACTAAGTAAAAATCGTTACAGTGTCCATATAATGTATCAGGGAAAGGGTCAGCACAGTACAACTACACACTAAATCACAAATATGAAAATACCATATTTGATTTTAGTTAAATAGTAGACAATATATTCATCAAAAATAAGTTATTCAGTAACCAGTCTATTCATTGTACCAATATCGGTAATCCTAGTAATAACTCATAGTGAAAAAAACTGTTATAGTAACAAAAAATTTCAGTAACCTCAAATTCAACTAGTTATACTAAATGATGTCACAATCTATTAAATTTAAATCAGGTCATCACCCTAATATTGAAAGTATGATGAAAAAAACAAACCTACAATATATTATTGTAAATTAATTATTCTCATAATTATTACTGGTAAAAAAATAGGTGTTTAATTTAATTTACATGTGTAACAGCTAAATCAGTTTTGGTTTTAGTTTCAGATGCAGCTGTTTGTAGTAGATTTGTTAGTAAATTGCCTCGACCACCTGGAAATACTATGTCATCACCACAAACACCACCACCTGCACCACCATGTTCATTATCATTAGAATTGTGCTGTTGATTAAGATCACGTAGATTTTCTTCAGTTAAATGTTCCGTACGACGTAATGTAATGATTTGTACATTCGATGCACAGTATACCTTAGAAAAAAAGAAGAAAAAGAAATGTTAACAACTATAAGTGGTACAGATTGATATTCATATTTGGAAGAAAAATAGGCTTTAACTACTAATTTTTCATTGCTCTCTAAATAAGCGGTTTATAGTGCAGTAAAATCTACTCACGAAGTAGAAGCATTTTTCATTCTATGGTATGTTATAGACTACTTATCATTGTCATCATAATTTGTTTAACCGTTACTAGATTGACAAATTAACTTTGAAATTTATGAATAAGGGCTATTATCTGGGCTATCGATATGAACATTACAAAATGATTGGATTTACCAAATGATAATCTCTGTTTTGACATGATACGAGTCCTTACAATTCACCATTACTAATATTTAATTACTGAAAGAAACAAATATTGTAAGAAGTACACTACCTTTACTAAGAGATTAAAACCCAAAGTTTAATCCATTAACATGTCAGAGGTATCGACTTTACCTTATGCGATGTAGAAAGGTTGATTTTTGTTTCATTCATAAATGTTTCCTGTCAGTCTTTGGATTAAATAACTTCCAAAATAATGAAGAAATGTCACTGCACTAGCACGATCACAAGTTATACAAGTATTCATTTTGCAGAAGAGTTAATACAGTGTATAAGAATTTCTTTTTTTACAAAGTAATATCAAATTCACTATTAAATATTTAACATAATAACACACTATATAGTAGATTTGATATACAATGAAAGACTGAACTTTCTCAAAAAGAAAACTTTCATATATCAGCTGATCATGTAAATATGTGTTCTGCATTAAAAAAAACAAACTAATACATTTCACAAATGTTATAATAGTTAAAAATAAATATCTGCATTTGATCACGATACGATGATGAGATTAGTGAAATTCAGACATCATCTATATCAATCTGTACACATAACTTTTGTAATTACTTTTTTTAATCAAAAATTTAATTTATATCATGAATGATATTGAAGTTATTATTAACAGATAATCACATGGATGGTATATATATAAGGTAACTTATTTTCAAATAATACTATTAACAAATAATAAATTAACAATACGATTTTAAATTCGCTTAGTATTGTTTGTTTGAATATTCCCATTGATGTTTAGGACTGCAACTGGTCAGTCTCTAATTGGCATATGTGCATACTGTGCGTATTGACTCGATATAGCCTAAATTCACAACCATTGTAAGCAAAGATGGATTTTATCATTATTTTTTTTTACGTTTATCTACTTCAGCTATGAAATTGACTGATCGAACTAAAATGGGCTTGTGATCATATCAAATTAAAAAGTTAATTCATTTTATTGTATTGTTCTACGAAAATTAGTAACGGTCTATCCCATTTGTTACTAAAATTTTTAATAAAACCCATTCATGCTTATTTTGATAAATCTCTTTATGTTTCAAATAGATTAGTATCTTATCATAGTTTTATAAAACTGATTGCTTATCTGTATATTTCATGAATAGTGTATGGGATTTAATATAGATATACATAAAAAAACAAACGTGAATTCACTAGTTGAAAATTAGACTACTTTTAAGATCTAAGCTCTATAAATGTTGAACATTTCTTTTGTGATTAATTTTTAATGTGTAGATGAATAAACTCGATAATTTTTGTTTGCCGTACTGAAATTAATCGGTTGCTTCTTTCACAATTATTCTTTTAATCAAGTTCATTTTAGTAATTCAATTATACACAAACTACATAAAACAACGTTAATTTTGCATTGTTATTACTTATATATTTATTTAAACACATAAATATTGGTACAAAGGGGCACCAGATATGTATGCGCCACATAAGTCTCATTTGATTTGTGTGAGAGCTGTGATACTGCCCAGGTGCCCAGACCGAAGCATCTGGTTTTCTTAAGGGGCCACACTCCGAGTCTTCGGCCTGAAAGTCTCATCCACAAGGCAGTGAAGCATCATGAGGAGGTGCAGTCCCATGGTAGCCGGTGATCAACAATTGATTCATAAGCCACTCGTTCCCTCACGATACTGAAGCCCATGTGCACCATTGGTTTGGAATCAGGGTTTTCCAACTCCCCTAGGTGGACTTTCCGTGTCCACCGACCCGGTGAAAGCGCCGGACATTCGATTTCCGTTCTCTCAATTTTGTAAACAACACCCCCGCCACGAGAAGGTAGTGAGTAGGACTTCCCTGGCAGAGGCTATATACGCATGACCGTGTGAGAGCATTTTGAGAAAAGGCGGGCCCTCCCCACTCTCGACCGTACCAGGGCATTTGGGGGCTAAAAGTTTCGACGCGGCTTGAAACTAAAAACTTTCTATACGCGCGAAATATATATATATCCCCCCTTATAAAAATTGACTAAACTACACCAATGCATCTAGTTTTTAAGGTGCAGTGTAAACAGGGTGCACTATGAGGAAACCACTAAGTTGAGGGTAGTCCCCCTTCATTGTTAATTGAAATATATATATTAGTCCGAACAAACATTTATCAGTTATTTATATAAAGTATATTGAATTAATAAGCAAGTGAATAAAACACAAATTGATTAATATTTTTTTTAATTTAACCTACTTGACAAGGATGATTGTTAATAGTTTCTTTACGATCTGATCGCCAACCTAAAAATCCCGATTTGCTTCTACATGTATAATAAACACAGACAAATACATACCAAATAAGCATACATGTATTGATAACCAATAAAAATAGTAAAATATGAACTATGTAGACAGAAAAAAAGACAACAATTGATTAACAGAAATATTTTAATCGAAAAACTATATCAAGAAGAAGAAGTAACGAACAATAGTCAAAATTTAGGCAACTAAAAATTATTGAACATAGATGATTGTTATTTATTAGATGATGAAATAGCAATATGGAAATCATTACAAGCAGTATATTGGGAAATGCTGAACTAGTGAAGAAATAATTCAATTAGTTAATTTATCCAAATAGGTAACTACCATTTCATATACAAACTCAGTAAAGCTTGTTTTGTAACAGTTAAAAATGTTGCTCATATCTACATTGAAGGATCTAAATGAAATAATATTCAGAATTTTGATTTTATAATTTTAAATAAAATTTTTTTTAAGTCAATGAAGCACAAGTCCTTATAAAGTTGCATAATTATATGCTTGCGTCTTATTTCTTTTTTAGCTAATAATCACTACAGTAGTCAAGATAGATTCATCCAACCAGAATACACGGTTTGCTTATTTAACCACATGAATCATAGTAGATAATTAAGAAAATTTATAATGAATATATTTAGTGTAATTGTCTAAACAATGATTTTACACATACTAAACTATTTCTATTCATCTATCGATACCATTTTAGATTAAATGAATTGTCGTCTGTATCAAACCACGCAGACAAATTTTTAAAAAAAACATTGCATGATATACATTCTGAAATCCTTTGTGTAGTTCACTATCCGAATACGGGTTAACGAACTTATATATCACATATCCGGTTACTTATGGGAACACAACATTAAAAAGTGATGAGGGAACTTAATTATGAACAACAGGACCTCTAGTGCTGTTAGAGGTATGAGGTCGTTTTTCATTTCTCGATCTCTTAAACAATGAAACAATATTTCTTCTTGGTGGACCTGAAGAAAAATTGGATTAGTTCTGGTCGTACTGACGTGGTGGTGTGACTACGGAGTGTAAAAGAAACTGCTTGAGATCGATCACATGCAGCCTTTCTGTGAGAAGTTTGTGATATGGTAGCTCTACACTTTAAAAACCCTTACCAACAAGGATGGAAATTCGTGTATAGGTGGCGTGCAAAATTTTTAAGACTGACCTTTTCCAACTTCTTTCCTCTGTTGTGAGAAAGCAACATCATTGCAAATGCTAGTTGCGTAAGGAAAACAACTTACAGCAATCATACCTCAGTATAGGCAGCAGCATGACCTCACCCTAGTCTTACCGTGCCCCAACTAATCCGACTGATATTATAGGGCCTAAAGGAAATATTGTTCCAGCCAATATAACTCGATCAGGTCATTACGATGGGCCGGTCTAACTACCACTTCAAGCTAACAGCTATAGTCGGGTCTCACATGGCATCTGACTGACTGGTTACTTAGAAAAACTCGTGAAATGTTGTAAATATTTGAAGCTTCCGGACATTTTTGAACAGTTTTCATTTTAAAACAAATTGGTCGGTAACTTAATCATTGTATAAATCGATCGGTCTAAATGATAGAGCTGCAAGAATTTCGTAGAGATTGACGATACACCTTGCTAACCAATAAGAATGAACAACAAGCTTAGATTCTATGCTTTGCTTACAGCAAAACATACCCAGCACTACTTCTGCAAGATGGTTATAAGTGTAATGTTTTGAGGGTTTTCCTTGATGTGTTTTCAAATACATTTAGTGGTTCTGTTCACTTAATTATCCATTACATATATATATATATATATATATATATATATATATATAACCATACAAATTGATTTTATTTTGGGTTTTTATAAGCAATGGTTAGCGATTTCGGATAACATGGCTTAGCATCATTTGGAATGGAATAGGTGCATTCACTCTTTGTGTTCCCTCAGATCTTAAGCTTCTAAATTGTCTTATTATTTTTTAATGCACAAACCCATATTTTCTCGAATCTTCTATGTTTAATCTTTTTTACTTTTACTAATACTGTTACTACTTTTATCACTCTAGAGTATGGAAGTTTGCAATAAAATCGATGAGTAACAAGTTATTAAGAAGTTGACTTTGAATGAAATTTTAAAAGAAACAGGATGATCCAAATCAAATAATAACAACTAATAGTACCACAATGGATTCTATATTCATCCCGAACTAATAGTCAGTAAATATTTTCAACTAAATATTTTACTGGATTTGTGGATATTTTCTGTTAAAGATGTTGACTGTGATGTCACACTGACTGTGTACAGAACATCCATATGGACACACCCATATAATTAAAACAAGGATATCTTAAATAAGTAGTCAATTGCAACAGAAACTGTTAGTCAGTCGATAATTTTATTGCAGAAAGGAAATATAATAGTAGTACTTTTTGTATGACCAAGGGAACTCACTTCTCAAACTCTATTTTATCTGTATCCAAATATGTAACGAAGATAGGTTGAGTTAATTTGTTTGCAATGGTACTTTCTGAAGGTTCACGTACAAAGAGCTGGGCAGCAGCAGTAGCTGCAGCACCTGCACCACTCCCAGCACCTGGTGTATTATCCACCCCATCAGGCCGATTAAGTAAATTCACATTATGCCGATAAATAGTTCGATCAGTGTGATTTACTTCATCCATATATGCTCCAGATTCTAGATAAACAGGAAAAAGTAAAATGATAACATAGTTTCTTGGATGTGTACACTTATTTCTATTTTACAAGACCTTCAACAATACAAGTGAAAAGATTACATAACTCAATACATCATTTAAACTCAGCTGTGACCATAAAATACTGAGTTAAATGTTTTATAGCATTCAAAAACATATTTTTCTAGACAAAAAAACGTATTTGCATAAAATGTCTTAATTTCTTGGTGGATCAACATATTCTTTTCAGGAGTAAACGTGGCGATACTTCTATCAAGAAAATTTATATACAGAGTGAATATAGTTGTGATTTTAATATCTGTTAATATTTCGGTCACTATTACACTGACAGACAATCTGTGACTAATTTTTATTAACTTGATCAACTGTTTAACAAATCTCTTTTCACAAAATAATACTACTAATTTGTTAACAGCGAAGTTAATAATGAGAAAGTTGAAATAGGTAACTGGTAACATCGTTTACATGTTTTAAGCACATTTAAGATACACTCTTTTGATAATTACTCAAAAATATAAAACATAAAAATTGCTCTCTATCCAAATAAAGAGATAGATCTATTTGATCTCAAAATTGAATATTCGACATAGGAAACAATTATTTTAAAAGAGTGAACGACAGACATTAATTTATAAAGCTTACTGGAACTAATACGTAACATATGAAAATAATTGATATCATACCTCCAGCTCTAAACATATAGCTCAGATGACCGCGAACCCATGATGCTGAGCCATTAAATCCAAGTAAATTCGTATCAATTCTAACATTTGATCCACATTTCCATACCCGACAAACATCACTTGGGCACATACGCGATACAAGTGGTACTAAAACGAGTTCAGAAAACATATTGACAAGACGCTTTATAAATAAATAGATTTCAGACTCCAAGTAGAATTTGAAGAAAAAACAACTTCAGATAAATGTACGTTTAGTAAGATATAACTCACATATTTTGAAAAAAGGAACTCATTTAGTCTTTTAAAAACCTCGCTAATAAAGTAAGCATCATGCCAACGTTTACCGAGTTGAGTATGACAAGGTTAGCAGTAAACTGGATTTCTAATGTAACTCATCTCACCAAGAGCAGCTTTATGACCTGGGTTTCGAAATACACATTTTGGGAGACAGTTAGAGATACTACTTGGTTTGAAACTGTGATTTAATGGTTGAAAGTAGTATCTTAATCACTAAGTCACATGATGATAAGTTCAGAAGTCGAGTAACAATTATATTCATTGCAAATAATAAACCGAAAACTGAACAATAAAAAACAAGTTTGTATAAAAGACCTTTGGCTACATCTCTTGTGTAAAAATCGCTAACTAAAGCAGATTCTAATACAAGGCCTATTTTTATGACAAAATACTAATATCTCAAAATAAGTGAAACCAGTGCTGATTTTGGCTGTTATTTGGTAGATCAATAGCGCCAATATTTAAGATTAGAAACAATTTAACGTTAAGATATTTGTATGTAAATGTGATTATTCAGTCATAATTTTCAAAAGGTTACTTGTAAGAGTACATGTACCGAAGTAGGAAAAAATCTGTCAAATTAATCTCAATATTACAGATACCTATTAATAACATGTGCAACTTCATTTACTGAGTTACATTTTACAACAAATAGTTTTCTTAGAAATATTATGATTTCATCAAGCCTATAAAGGATTGCTATTGAAACGTTATTGATAAGCCGATACATATGTTTACAATACAAAGTACCTCAACGGTTTCGCCGAAATTCATAATGTAATGAGAATATAATAACTTACACCAACTAGTGAACTCCCATTTCATTTCAATATAAAAATCGGGGGTTTCTCTGAGCTTCTGAAGCAAATCTGCAACTATAACAGCCTGGTGACGAACAATTTGAGCGTCTCTATGAACCAAGATTAGTTTAACAAGTTCAGGGTCCCCTGTTGCAATGGCCTCCTGTGCAGCTAAATTTTTATAGATAAAATCAAACTTCGAAACAAATACCTGTCCAGAATTTACTAGTAGAAACGCAAGCGTTTGCACCATGGCGGAGTAAAACTCGTGCAGACTCTAAATGATCAAGTACAATGCATAACATCAATGGGGTTCTTCCATGAGGATCCAGTTTCTCTATATCATGCTAGTGAAAATGAATTTCGTTAAATTACGCATATCTGTACCTTTTTTTGGTGAAGTAGTTCATCCAAAGCCATATAATCATTATTCCAAACATGGTAATGCAGGGGATATAATACTTTTGGATCTTCCGTCGTCATTTTGTATTGTAAGAATTAACTAAAAAGAGAGTAGCATCAAAAACTTTACGATTGAAGAAGGGTTGTTGGTGGTACTCGAATATATTACTCAGGATCAAATGCTCAAGTTCTAAAAATGTAGGGTTACAAACATGCTTATCAGATTCAACTCTTTGAGTGAAACTACCCATAAGCAAACGCAAACACGGAAAAATATGGGTATAAAAGTGACTTCGCAATCGGTAATTATCAAAGGTGTTCACTAAACACATGAAAATAGTGGAAGTAACTGCTAAGGATAAGCATGATTAAGAAGTTAAGAACTTCAAAAATTACTAGATTTTTGTCGTAAATTTAATCACTGAACTCCTATCTTAAATATCACTTGAACTTCATCAGTCAGTTAGTCAGAACGAAGAAACTGGTACGTATTTACACCAGCTCAAGTTCCATATTCCATCAGTACAGCAAGATAAGATTGTTAGTCCAATTCCCAGGGTAGCAGAGGTAGTAACAGTTTCAATGGTAATCGAAAAGATTAGGCATCAAAGATCTGGTTCAAGAAATATAAATTGGCGAGATGGAGAAAAATTACGAGAACTTTAGAGGTCTAGAATTTGCAGGAAGACAAAGAACAAATGTACCTGTGCCATTGCAAACGATTTCGAGCCATTTCATTAAAAGTCTTTAGCCATTGGTTAAGTTAGTCATGCGGACTCCAATCAAGTAGTTTACACCCGTTTACATGGCTCAGTCCAATTATCATGTAAGGTCAGTGAAATGTCATTGAACCCTAGCTAAATCATTCAGCAGTTGGGTCACTAAATGTCGAACAGATCATCGATCCCAGTCAAGGTCAAGGACAATCAACGCGCATCAGTTAATCATACGCCATGGATTGGCCCATGCGGCAGTGGTTCTACTTTTGCTTGTGTTACGTCTCGCCGATTGAACGCTATATTCGCTTCCCTAGGCTAGTTCCGTAACCCCCGAGCTAGAACTACTCAGCGACTTGAAGACCAGAGAAAAGGCACAAAGTGTGAGGGAAGCACTTTACTACAGGGTTCATTTATGTACAGAAAATCTAGGGATTTTATAGTAATTTAAGAGTCCTTGAGTTTTTACTGAAAGTTCTAGAATACTGCTAAACATAGTAGCAGTGTATAAATCAGCCAATCAGGATCTCCACATGTGACTTTTCCATTTTCATTATTTTAGTAACATAACTTCACATAACTTCTAATTAATCGCTGATTGGTTGAAATGCTCCTTGATGACCCATGAGCTTGTCATGTCGCTTGCGAGAAAATTACAGGGTCATCCCAACATCTTGTATCTACTTTAACTAATATATTCTTGTAATAACGTCCTTTGTGTTGTACAGTCTTCAGAGCATCCATGGTCCCTTGATACGTCGATGGGGCAATCCACGTAAGGTGATGATCGCGAGGTGTGACTTCGAAGATAGCTTGTTCGTTACACCGTTCCCGTCTAACTCGAGTAGATCTCCAATCATTCGACATAGATCATCAACGTTGATGGTCTACAATCAATAACTCCATGGACTAATGCCACGTTTTGGTTTGGCCGACCATACCTTTCTTTCAGCCTACTATTACATCACACAACATAGCCTATCGAGGTAGACGATGGTTGAGGATATCTAATAAACGTCCCAAACGCTTCAGTTGATAAACATTTACTGTTGATTTGCTATCCTTATAAAATATCCTATTCCTAACTCAGCTATCGCTTACTCAGTGGTCCCAAAATACACGATGCTCCTAAGTCGCCTATGATCGAAAACTAGTAACCAACGAATGCTCTTTGTTCTTAATAGCTATATTTCACGGCCACAAAGAACAGAGTGAACTATTGAACAATATACCATTCATTTGTCTGGCAGTCGAACATCTCGCCTACGCCACAAGTGATGGAATTTGAGAAATACTAATCGAGCTTTCTTGAGACAACAATCTATCAATGCCGATAAGACCCTTACGAGAAGTGAAGCGATTGACAAGCCCAAATACTTAACTCCCTATCATGAATTCAGGCGATGACGCAAGCCGATCCTGAAGAAACATTTTACATCCAGAGAGAGAAAATCAAATCCCAAACATGCCTGCATTGCTACTGAAGGTGGTCAGAAGATTATATTTTGTCAGCGTTTCATTAAAAGAACTATATCATCTGTGTATTCTAAGTCAGCAAATAACTCTCTCGATAGAGCATCAGTCAGTCAGCTACAATGTAGGACCAGGCACATACATGCATCGGTCCAAGTTGCCATACCTCATTAGCACAACAAGATGAACACCGAATTCATAGTAGTTAATTTAACGGTGGTGATATATAAAAGAAAGACTGCATATACGGATATAGTACAGGAAGATATAAAGCAATTTTAATCTCATAGTTTAAAGGAAGACAGAGAGTGTATACACCTACGCCAAGGTGATCGATTCTGAGCCATGTCACCTAGTCTCCAACCATTGGTTACGATAGTCACGCAAACCTCAACCAAGTAGTCTGCATCTACCAACATGGCTCAGACTAGAAGTTAGTGACTTCAAGCACTGATGTCATGTTTTAGCATGTTCGCCTCTAACTCTCTTCCAACCATCCCCAATACTAGTCAGCATTGCGCGTCGTGGTAATCGGTGTTCAGACATACGTAACAGGGGGCCCAACCATCTCAGTTGATGAAGATTCACAACCTCATCAACTGAAGAGCATAGACTCCTGAAAAGTAAGACCATGAAAGTGTTATCTCTAAAAGCATGTCAACGACAAAGTTAAACAAGAATGGAGAGAGTGGACAGCCCTGACGAACACCACTTGAGGTAATCAATTCTGATGACAGTTCTCCATAAGCTCTAACTCGACCAGTTATGTTCGAGTAGAGAGCCTTTATAAAGTTAACGTACTTCTTTGGTACTCCTTTCAGTGACAAACACTGCCAAAGAACCTCACGATCAACGGAGTCAAATGCCGCCTTAAGGTCAAGAAATACTACTATTGTGGGACGTCTGAATGTATGTCCATGTTCTAGGACCTGACGGTGAATCAATATCTGGTCTATGCAACCACGTCCAGGTCGAAAACCAGCCTGGTTTTCTCTAGTCTGCTCTTCACGAGCTTTGGTTAGGCGCCTAAGTATTATTGAAGCTAATATTTTGGACACTATATTGGTCAAACTGATCCCTCTGTGATTGTCACAAGAAGACTTTTGTCCTTTCTTATAGACTGACACAATCAGTGATTTGGACCAGTCAGATGGGATGACGTCTAGTTCCCAGATTCTACCTAAGACCTCAGTCAATCTCGCCGCTAGTACTGGACCACCATCCTTAAAAATCTCAGGGTAAACCTGTCAGGGCCTGCTGCTCTCCCTCGCTTCAGATTTCCTATAGCTTTTTGAACCTCGTAAGGAGTTGGTGGACTTACATTAACTTGTCATTCAAGTCGACTGGGGATCGTGGGAAACCGAAGTGTGACTGAAGGCCAGTTGAACTGATCCCTAAAGTGTTCTGCCCATCGATCCAATCTCCTGGATTGAAATTGAATAATGTGTCCATCTGTTTCCGAGATAGTTTCGCTGACAGTTGGGTTCCTAATACCAGTTTCTTTAACAAGCCTGAACAGTTGTCTGCTGTTGCCTATTGCCGCTGCCTTTTCCATCTCTCTTGCTTTCGCTACCCACCACTGTTCACGATCATTGCGTAGGCTTCTTATTAGCCTGCGCTTAATCTGACTCCGCCCTTCTTTATGTCCAGAGCCAGATGGGATGAGTTTTCGAGCATCTATCGGTGCGGTAGACGCTGCTGAGACCCAGTGTTTTCCCTAACGTTATGGTTTACCGTACTGGCAGGTATCACTGCTGTTTCACAGCTTTTCGGATGTCATTCTACGCTGCCTCGGGGTGGGCACAACTTACATGGTTGACTAACTGTTTTTCTAGTTGTTCCTGAAATATATTCTTAGCTTGACTATCATTAAGCAGAACCCTAAGAGGTTTCCTTGCAGCGTCTTTTCTACGTTCAGTAAGACGCAGAGAGACACGTGCTCGCACTAGAGCATGATCTGAATGTAAACATGTGCTCCAGAATGAGCGACAGTCTTCTATCGAGCCCATCCACCGGAGGCTGATAGCGATGTGATTTAGATGCTCCCTACGTTGGGACGAATTCGTGGGATATGCACCTTGGAGGTTTCATGTTGAAATAATTGAAATATCCACACCACATTTTGTCTCCTAAATGTACATACAAAGCTTGAGGTCGTATGACTATGTGAAAGTTTACGACTAACTCCAGCGTTGACACAGATCTAAGTTGCAACTACTTTTACCAGTGTTTCTTATATTCAGAACCAAATTCATAGATTAAGCTTTCATGTCAAGATATGACTAAGTTCTCAGTTTCAATCAAAGAAAGTTATCCCGCAAAAAACTCAGCTTTTTGTTTATGTCGTCTTTACTGGAATTTAGGATGGCATATAAATGCCTGCCATTGGTCATAAAAAGCAGATTTGGTGCATGTATCATCCACATTAGCTATACGCTGACAACATACATTAACAACCATACTAAACAGGAATTTTGTAAATAAGTATATATGATCAATAGTAGCTCCTTAGAAACCGCGCCATTAGTATATTATCGATGAATCTGCCGGTAATGGTTAATAAATGAACATATTTTTACATAAAGCAGTCATGTCACAGGTGGCTCAGGGCAGATAGTATTGGTTGAATGAAAAATTAGTGGAAGCCCATCTGGATTCAACTGGTCTTAGTCTTAGGATTTAATTCAAGCATCTGCACACTGAAACCACATTAGCTTATTAATGGGATGAACACAAAGTATAAGGAATACATAACCCTTGAACCTCGACTCACTCTTGCCACTGGATCAAAAAAATATCAACGTGAATAATATTTTTCCTTCGAATGCAAGCTTATGAGTTTGCTTTTCTTTGCAATTTACAGTCACGTCGTCTTAAAAAAACAAGTCTCAAAGACACACCATAAAGATCTACTCACGTTATTTGCTACGTAAAATGGTCGACTACAGTAGAATGCTTAAATGCTCTATGGTTATCCATATCATAAATATTAAACAGCATATTCTACTCAATTTATATAAATGTAATTAGATTTTGCAATAACCAGCATATTTTACTTACAAGGTACTGCGATATCGAAATCACTACAAAGAGTTGCAATGGAACTTATATTTGAAGGGTCTACTCTAACTTACTAGTAAATGTAACAAAAAACAGAACAGCAAAACATACCTGTTGGAAAACCTTTTCAAACTAAAGTTACAAGGCGGTTGATGAAATAGATGCAGTTAAACAAAAGCTGTATTTACGGTCATTTCAGCTTAATCTGTCTGAAGGATTGCTATTCAGCCGCCTTTTTGAAAACGTCAGTTAAATTTCATACGTTTCTTTCACGTACTGATAAGTAATATAGGCAAACCGAATAAAGTTAAAATATTGTCATAATAATACAATATTCCGGATCAAATAAATGAAGACATATCTCAATCAAACATTTTAATCCGCATATACTTGTTTTCGCCATACACACATAAACTGACAATGATTAGAGCATTCATCACTGGGGACATTATTTTAGGGTCACATCCAAGACATGATAGGGACTATGACTATAACTTAGACAACTCACCTCTAGAAGTATCCCAATTCGGAAAAAAGATTTGGGAGTGCTTATACCACAAAGTTTGAAGTCTTACGCTTACCGTGACAAAAATACCTTTCCACAAAACTTTGCACTGGTAACATTGAAGCGCATATTTGGCCAGTTCGACGGAAGAACTTCCCATATAATCTCCAACAGTTTTATTCGTCCCAAATAAGAGCACGGAAATATAGTATTTCCTCCCTCACTCCAAAAGGATAAGGACAGTCTCGAACGTATCCAACGGCGAGCCACGAAATCGGTCCGGGGGTACAAATTGAAGCCTTATGAAGAGCTCCTGCAATCACTAAACCTTTACTCATTAGAGTACAACCGTCTTACAGGTGGCCTTCTGGTGACTCACAGCATCTTAAATACTTCTGGACATCCCCTTAAACACCTACCTAAGTTCAGCTCCAACACAAACCTAAAATTTAACACCCAGAAACTAGAGACAGGACACAGCAGAACGGACTGTGGACACAACTTCTACTCCTTAAGAGTTGTCAAATGCTGGAATTCGCCGCCAACTGAGCTAGTACAAGCGACTTCGTAGGAGTCCTTTAAGAGAAACCCTGACATATCTTTAAAGACTAAGGATAGCATCTTACTATGATTTACCTATTTTCTTCTCTTCTATCGATAATATACCTAGGTTCCTGCCTGGAGGTATTGGTGATCCACTGCTACTATGATTGTGTCAGTATTTTCTTTCATATGAAGCTGAAATAATGAAGCAGCCGTACAGCAAGAATTCAAGCAAACACATTGTCAATCGTATTAACTTAGAAACGATGACTTAAATATCATTCTCCTAAGGACATTTCCCCGAAAATACTGCACGTGTAATTACTACGTAATGATTCTATTTAGATTATGAATGAATGTTGGTAGAAATTTTGCGTACATCAGTTCAAAATATAAAGCAGATTTGCTTTGTAAAGATAGCGCTATCAAACTTTTCTGGAAACTGAAATGATGTTACAAAATTAAGGTGGAGCAGATTGTAAGAGCTATTGAAAATATCTTGGTTGACTGTGATTACTGTCTCTCACAAGTTACTCCTCAACACAATGTATCTTCCTAAAATGTATTTTTTACAGTTCTCATAAGTTGTCTTAGCAATTTCACAGGGAGCAATTTCCATTCCTTGCAACTGCTAACAAGCTATGACCAAACATGTCTCGATATACCGACAGATTTTCAAACATATCCCCGAACCCTTTCATTTATGTCTTCGGGGTTGACTGAGTTTGTAATCTTCGATTATAAAGATGATGTCAAACTCCGATTTCCTGTGGCATCTATAACTCTTTCTAACAATATAAGCACATACCTGACGAAGGGAAGCTTCAAGATGGACAGAATAATAAATAAGGGCATGCAGTAATTTATCACTTCACTATTTAGTATCGATCTATACATATCCTGTGATATTCCTCATTTGCTTATTGTTATTCATTTTGTTTTTGACATTATTTTTTCGTCAAGTCGGTCATTGTTTAGTTTGTCCTTCTTGCTCTTCCTTCTTTATACTTAGTTTTTTCTCTTCAAATACTCGCTTTGACGGTTTCAATGGGCTGGATACAACAAAAGTGTAATCCACGTTGTACATTTACAGTGTGATGTGTTTTCGATGTAAGCTGATTAGTCACTCCATTCCCGTCCATCTTGATTAGGTCCACATAGATCGCCTACATTAGCGATATACAGTAGCAAACTATTTAAGTGCCCCAAGCTCTATATGTATGTATCTATTTGCATCCTTCAGTAAGGTCAACCCAGTAGAGATAGATTTCGCCGAAAAGTTATGTAATCGGTTACTATCCTGTTAGTGTGCTCAGTAAAAACTTCGTAGGTTAGTGTACAAGTTTTCAGCCTTGTTCATTGGAATAAACTAGCTGCTTTTCCGATCTTTAACTTTGTGTATGTTTCTTAGTGCCCGGTACCCGCTTTGGTCTTATTGCTTTGGCGAAATTCTATGTCTATTCCAGGCCCTCGTTTTTGCCAGAAACAGATGCTCACCTAACTGAATTACTGAGCACGTCATATTTTCCGGATTATGTATCATTATCAGAACCTTTAAAAATGTTTTAGTGAATAATTTCTTTTACAGCTGCTCATCGCTAACCAAATAGGGTTTTCTGTTATTCTTTAATGGATGTAGATGCCATTTATAATATAAACTCCACTGAATAAGCTATAGAAGCATACTATCCACAAATAATACTTAGTTTTCATTCCAATAAGCAGTTGCAGTTGATTCAAAATACGACAAACCATATACAAAGTTTATTTTCAAAGGTTCACAATGAACAGCCAGATTAAAATAGGAGTGAAGAAAGTGAGAGCAACTTTTTTAAAACAATCTTGAAAATATTTCGTTTCTGAATTCCAGTGGTCAGTGCAATGATACGTGATTGGGCTACTTCAATACCAATAGACCAGAAGTAGCCGATCTCTGTTTTATTCTTGAATTATGTGGAGGCCTTATACTTCTCTTTGTAAAGAACTTGCTGACATTCACCTTAAATACCATCAGCTAGACCTTTGTTGTTTCATAAAAGCTATGTTGAAAACCATCGTTACCTTGATGTTTATCAGCTGCTTTCAACCAGCAACCAGCAAAACCCCATTGAACTAACTCAGACTCCTCTTATTGGTTCTTTTCACTCCATATGACCAGTGATCTGGAATCCTTCAATGACATCAACACTTGGAGGCCGATGAACTGATTAATTTACAGTAGCTTTTAAGAAATGTATTGGATGTGCTAGATGGCAGTATGACATATGAAACATAAACTGTTTACAGACTGTGATCCGATATTTTATTTTAATATGTTTTAATAACTCTCAATAAATTCTTATTTTCACTGAAACTGTTGAGCATACTCAGTAGGCTTATGTAAAAAATCATGAAAAATTTTGACGACAAACGAAAAGGTTTCTTTCATCACCACACGGTGACTTTATGAAACTAAGTAAAACTACCAATAACCTTAATCCAACAAGCATAAAGAAATCCTCTCTCTCTGTATATATATATATATGGGATTTGTGGGTGGTTGTCCGCTCACATCTAAATGTTTAAAATATAAAAATCCAGCTACATTTCGCATTTGGCTTTTTTAATACCCCCGTTGCTTTAACGGGGTTAGAATCATCACGCACTAAATTAAATAAGACATCAATCATGCATCCACTTTGGAATCCGATGTCTCACCTCAACAGCGATGCAAAATGTCAACTGTTTAATTAATGCTGTAAGTCTTAAATCCATAAAATAAGAGAGTCCATTGAAATGTTGTTATGTCATTGAAATATAATACTATTCACCTAATTTATAAATAGAACAGTCTCATATAGATGCTTTCAAATATTTTTAAAATGTGTGGATCACCAACGAATGGGACACCTAGAAAGTGATCGGGGGCCTACTCGAGTTTGGCGGGAATAGGGTGATCGACCAGCCCACGTCGAAGTCATATCTCATGGCTAATACAAAACGCGGATTACCCTTTCATCGTATCCAAGTACTATGGTTACTTTGATGACTGTGCAAGATATGATAACTAAGGAATAGAATAGAATACAGTAATATCTTGAAACTCTACATCTGTGTACACAATTTTTTCTGCTTGTTCTATTTTGATATCATTGGCAAAAAAACGTTAAACAAACAAACAAAAACTAGTGAATAAAAAATCAAAAAGGAAAGTCAGTTTATTCTTCATCCGTCTTAATTTATAGGAATCTGGGTTCAATCATTTCTTACATCATCATCATCATTACATTATCAAGTTTTGTTTATATTCATAAATTGTACAATAATATCTTGTCTATTATAATCAAAATAAATCACTTAAAGTTGTTTTAAAAAGCTAATTCAAAATAACAAATATATATATTTTTTAAAAGTTAATTATTCATCATCTATTCACATTATCTTCCCCCTAAAAGAAAGACATTGTTTTATTGTATTGTTGGTATTCTTATAAATTGAATATTGAAATAATCGAATTGAATAATTAAAAATTAATAAACAATAAGAATAATATTGGTAGTAAGTTTATGATTTTAATTTTTTATAATGAATTACAGCATCAGCTACATTTAGTCCTAATTCAACTAATTCAACAATACATACAAATGTTAATCCAATCCATATACTTAATAAACCACCAATTTGACTAAATAATGAAGTTAATGAGACAACAGCTTTTTCTTCAACACGTTCTAAATCAAAATTTGGTCGTGATATTATAATAGATAAAAAATTTTGTTCAAATATTTGTGTTTGCATAAGCATTTTTATTGCTTCTTGTAAACGACCTTCTTTAGTCAAATTAGCAATTATTTCATATGGTTGTAATGGTTTACGAATTTCTTCCATACGTTCATTAAATATACTTAATGTTTCATTATTTGTTGACTTTAAACGTGAATAACCGGATAATTCCATTTCTTTTATAAACTAAAAAACAAAAATTTAATAAATTTTAGTTAGAATAAACTGAAGCAATAAATGTGATATAGGTAGAGTAACATGTTAGTTAAAAAGCAATCCTTGGTCAACGGTAATGTACAGTTATCTGTTTTATGGGTTTAATTGATGTTGAACATATCGTACATCAGTACATCAGTACATTATATATTGTTGTTTCATGAGGAAACGTGAATATAGAATAACCAGAGTAAGGTTATAATGAATTTTCTCTTACTCAGTTATCTAATATTAATGATAATAATCAGAATTATGCAATGTCTACAGAATGTATATAAGTAAGGATGAAATGTAATGCTTGTTTTAACAAGTGATTTATCGTTTTGCTCTCTAACAGTGATTCATTAAGAAGGTTTTTATCAATATGTAAGCAGTTAATACAACTTAAGAATAAAATGATTTCCTTGAGTAGTATTTATTCAGTTAATCTCAGTTATTTTACGATTTCCTAATATTATTTTTGTAATGAACGATGATATGACGACGGATAATTGGATCGAACAATCTAGTTTTAATTGTTTGAAGAGTAAAAGACCTGTAAATTGATTTCCTTCAACTGCGCATATAGATTGATCGCGTCACTTTTTGTGTTATTATTCTGTGCATACGTATATCAGTTTAATGCGTAAAAATACCTATTCTTTCGGTTAATGCACTTATCTTTGACTTCAAATCATTGAGGATGGAGGGGTTAGTCAATAATTTGTCTTCTTGAATAGTCATCACTCAGACATACCTCGTATCATTGGATATCATCTATCGGTTGGCGTCACGTTCTTTTGTTTCGACGACCAGAAATTGCGTTCAAAAAATCATTAAAACTGTAATTCTTAAAACATGAAAATTACTAATTATATGGTACTGCAAATATGGATTTTTTTCTTCTTTTGAATGTTTAAACTAAGTTCACAGATAACTGTAAAAGTATTTTCTTTAGTAATATTAAGTTGATCGTACACATAACCTATATTATTCCCTGTAAGGTTTTCCAAGACATTTTAATTTTCCCTTAAAAATAGAAATGACAGTATTTAGCTCTAGAAAATCGAAAGATTTATTTATAATTCGTAATGCTTGCTTCACAATTAATTAAATTAAAAGTTGGATGAAGGCTCAGAGCTCTGGCGCGAGACTGGTAGGTCCTGGGTTCGAATCTCGCAAGGCGGGATCGTGGATGCGCACTGCTGAGGAGTTCCATAATAGGACGAAACGGCCGTACAGTGCTTCCAGGTTTTCCTTGGTGGTTTAGCTTCAATTGACTCATGATCTCAACTCTATAATTTAAAAGTGTTTCTACCTGGAAAATTTTATCCTTTCTTTTGACCTTTGATTTATTTTTACCATTTGATGGTTTTCGGTATCGTTTTGCTAATTCTTCTTTAATATTATAATTCGTTGTCAGCAAAGCAAAGCTTATCTCGTCCAAAATATGTATCATTCTTAGCCTATTAGCTTAACATTTCATCATTAGTTATATACATTCTGTAGACATTGCATAATTCTGATTATTATCATTAATATTAGATAACCGAGTAAGAGAAAATTCATTATTGCTTTACACCGGTTATTCTATATTCACGTTTCCTCATGAAATATATATATATAAGTTGTATGATCTACTCAATGGATTTCTTATTTACAATATCTGAATGCTGCTCAAAAAATCGTTTGCTTTACCACATAAATAATTAAGATATTTTCAAAGACATCCAATTTGCTGAAAAACTTAAACTTTAAACTATTTGAGTTATTATGTGAATTCATGAGTCGATTCAAGCCAGACTACCACTGAAAACCTAGGAGCATCGGACGGCCTTTTCGTCCTAGCATGAGAATCTTCAGCAGCGCGCATCCACGATTCCACACACTAGACTCGAACCCAGGAGTTTAGGCCTGCAGATCTACAGTTTAAGCGTTCTTGAGCGAGACCAAAGGTCCTCGGTTTAAATCACACATGTGGGATCGTGGATGCGCACTGCTGAGGACTCCTATACGTGGACGAAATGGCCGTCCACTGCTCCTAGGTTTTCAGTGGTGGTCTAGCTTAAATTGACTCATGAATTCAAGTATTAAATTACTACAATCTCCACAATCCCCGATTCTGTAATAATAATCATGTTCTCACTAATGAATGGCTTCAATTTGTATTTCCAGGAGTTCTAGTGAGAAGCCATGACCATCGGAGTCCGTTGTGAGGCAGATACTTACCGAAGACAATAGAAGATGGTCGCATAATATCGTAGATTGACTGTTGTTAAACACTGACATCTTTGCATGCCGGTCCAGTGGTCTGGAGTTTTAGCATTCGCTAGCGAGACAGAAAGTCCTAAGCTCGATTCCAGAATAAGAGGTGGTCTGTTAGCATTGCTGAGGGGTCCCATGCGAAGACGAAACGGCCGTCCAGTGCTTTCAGGTTCATAATGGTGGCCCAATGTTGATCGGTTCATGATTTCAGTGAAATTCAATAATCTCCATATGCTTATACTGATAATATCGATTTTGTGAATTATCTGATCTACCAGAAATCAGAGGTGATACTTATTTATAAGTCTTGATAATTATGATAAAATCTAATTATTTCATAAGTACTGCAACACATATAACTAAGAAAAAAACCAAATTGACATAAATGTTATATGAAGACAACTGCCAGTCAAAGTATACATAAGAAGAGAAATATTTTAATTTCAGCTGCATGGGGTTATCGTCGATAGTCTATAATCTAACGACAGTATCTATGTTGATTGAATTACTGCCGTTCCCAGATATTATTGTTAAAGAAAATAAGATTGTGGGCAAAAAATGTTAATTTATGTAACCAAAGACGCATTTGAGTTTTCCTTGACTTTAAATGCTAGGGTTTTCTTCTGTTGCTACTTTGCACGCATGTGAGTTATTTTACACGTAAACGGAAGCACTACACAATTTTTTACCATTGAATGATCGGTTTTGGTATAGGTTTAATGAATTAAAACTGTATATGTATCTTTAATTATAGGTGGTAAATCAGTAGGTAACATTTACTAACAGAACATTTTTATTGACAGTAGTAATTGAAGTTAAGATATATTAAACTAACAGGTTTGTTATGGAACGAAAGAAACATTTTTGATTATATACTACTAAATGATAACAATAAGCTTGATGTACTGACTATCTGAAACTTACTTTCGTAACAAACCATGTTAGAAATGTTTTGGTTGGCCATTGAGCAGCTGTTATACTAGGTTTGTATGTGTATCGAACACAGGCTGGCCTACAGCCTATTTGATAACTATCCATGGCTGTTCCAGTTTTTTCTGCACATTCTGCAAATCGAGCGTAAGTGGAAACTGCTTCATTATTAAAATATAACTGTTTGGATTCATTAAAATTATCTAACATTTGATAAGTTGCTGGAAGTTTGAATGCTTGACATTTTCTTAAATCTTTTCCAAGTAAATGTGTTGGAATTGGTAAATGTTGTGTTAAACACTGACAATTTGAAGCGACCTTTTCTTGCACCATATGTGCATGACATGCTTCTTCACTAAAAGTATAGTTAACATTATTAAATGATATAAACTGTGGTGTATTTTTACTGCATCTACCATGAGGTGGTTCCATCATAGACCATTCATATACCGTAAATCGTATATCAGTCATAGTTCCTGGCATTAAATTTACACCTTCTTCAGCTACACGAGGATACGAAGCACCAGGATGTAAAAGCAGTCTTGCACCAGTTAACTGACTTGCCATGACTCTTTCCTAGTGTTTAAGGGGAAAAGAAAAATTTACACTGTTTTTATTAAAAAATAGTTCTCCTTGGTAATCAATATTTGTAATCAATATTGAAATCTGGCAAACAGTCGGAAGTAACTTAGTTCTGGTTATGAACATTTGTGTCGTGTCTAATACATAACCTTTGAATAAAAAGATGAGTAGTTTACAACGGATTCGAAGATCTGAAAGCCATCTTTTCTATATGTATTCATTATGATAGTCACAATTCTCTTTGTTCACTTGTTAAACCAAATTTTCATTTGGAATATATTAGCTGTGTATAAAGTTTGACTGTCCTTCAGCAGTTGTCACTCCATATAGGCAGTTCTTCTTAACTGGTCTTCATGAACGACTTGCTTTCAAAGTAACAACATAATTTTGGATTTAAAAAATGAATTTTGAAACAACAGCAACTAGTTTGTTTGAAACACGACAGAAATTAAAACATTTTGACTCATTGAAAGTGATCAATGAACAGTCCGATTCGACCATAACTGTAAAATAAATTCTAGTCCGAAATCCAATAAGTTTTTGTCAATGACATTTGATAATTTGCATGTTATCAAGGGATTAAACTGTAATTTTAGAGTATGAAAATTAAATTAGGAGTCAGTAGAAGTGTACCTGTATGCTATTTACCAGATCTGAGGCCTCTTTTTCAGATCTTCTGTTTGTTCTTGGCCATTCATTTAATCATAATGAAACAATTGTTCTTTCCATTCAGATGATCAGTGATTTGTTAGCTACTCTAATTAAATTCAAGCTATTATCCAGTCATTTATAATATTCACAAGAAAGAAATCATTGACAGTATTCTGGACAGTATAAAGTTTGTAGGCTTTTATTTCTTAGATCAGTAAGTTATGTGTTACTGCTCTTTGGAAATGGTAGCAACAGTTTTAAGATTAAGTAAAATGAATAAAACTCCCTTTGCTGGAATATATTAACCTAAAACATACCGCAATAACTGTCTACAGTTATGTTTTATTATTATAATCTGGATACTTTTGAAACTGTTATTGACAACTATGAAACCAATAAATTGATGCAAATTATAAAAGTTACTTATAATAATTGCAAATTGATTTAGGAAGAAGCTTTTGTTCGCCTCTAGTCCAAGTATTATCATTCCTTAGTCATCAAAACAATTTGATATAACTAAGTCTATGAATTTGCTATTATACATTGATAGTTATACATTAGTAATTGAAAATGGTAATTAAAATGAATTACAGGTTGAATTTATTAGATCATGATAAACGAAGGATGTAATTTTGTTGATTAGGTTCTATTTTTTCAACGAAACGTAACATACATTGAATAAAGTACAATATAGTAAGTTAATTAAAATAAATCTGAGTTTGTTTTAATTCATAAAAACTGATTGTATTAAAAGTGAATTAGTGAAATAATACTGGAAACTATTTGAAAGTATAAAAAAATCTATTAAATACAAATTGATGTTAATGTACTGGAATACTTCTGAATCCAGCAATAATAGCGGTAATAGGGTGGGCTCAGTTCATTTAGAAGTCATTACATGTGTTTTTCAATGTAGAGGGGTTGGTATATAACAAATCCACAATTAAATCTCCAAAATTTTTAAAACACAGTAAAAGAAGAAATTTTCATAGTACTGGATTTATTCTGTATTATATCTATTTCAGTTATCATAATAAATAAGACGTAGAATGGTTTTCTTGTCACATGTATCATTCTTACCTCTATGAACTAAGGGACTAGGTTTCAAGAACAATCATCTTAGTTACTTCACAATCTGTTAGTTGTTGAGAAGTTTTGCTTTTAAGTAAAATTTATTACTGAATGGTTATATAGGTTAATAATTATGATGCGCTAGCGATTTTTCAATGAATTTCAATAACTTTGTGACGCTAAAATTAATTTAATCCTTTCAATAAAATTATTTTAGCCATTAAAGGAAGTCATTACAAAAGAATATAAAACTGCTCGATAATTTGATTTACATCAACAAAAGAAAGAACCACCAATGACAATCAGTTGTTACAATATACTCGATGTTTAATCGAATATAACTGAGTCTTTATAGCAAATATCTACTTGGTTATTACCACATTTATATATCCAAAGTTTTCAAAACATCGGTCCCAGTTGATTTCAAATCATTCTTATCAAGTTCAGTTTAATTAATATTGTGTAACATTTTAACATATTTACAGTTTTTTTTCATGAATTATATGTGTCTCCAAAGTTGGTCTTTAAAAAGTAAGTATATAATCTCATCTTTGTAAATGTATTAGCTTTTGTAATATATTTGAGGCTATTGAATAATATCATTTGACAATTAATAACTATATTTGAAATCATGAGTCAATTGAAGCTAAACCACCAAGGAAAACCTGGAAGCACTGGACGGTCGTTTAGTCCTATTGTGGGACTTCTTAGAAGTGCACATCCACAATCCCGCCCCATTAGATTTGAAACCAGGACCTATCAGTCTCACGCGCGAGCGTTTAACCACTAGACCACTGATCCGGCATCCAACGGTGTTAATGTCTAACTTTAACCAATCCAAATTCCTAAAATCTCCACAAAACCCCGTTCTAATTAATAATTAATTGAGAACTTTCATTGTCTAGACCTTATTATGTAAGCAATTTATTGAAAACATTATATTAAGTCATGAAAAATTCATATAAATCTATTTGTTATCTTTTAACTCAATAACACTATTTCATTTGCTTAGATTATATACATATTAATATAACCGTTATATATATCTTTTCCTACTTAATATTCATACCTCATCTAATTAAAAAGAGCAAAGTAATTATAACGTTTTGTAAATATTTAACTATCTATCACTAATAAACAGATGGCTTCTTTTTTTGAAAGTGGTTGTTTCAATACATTGAGAGAAAAAAAATTATTATTATCCTACCGGGAAATTACAAACTCATTATTTTTGTGTAGTCATCTTTGATGATGATATTTGTTTCTTCCCTTAAGTTTTTCTTCTTTCTTTCAAATGTTTCTATTTATTCATATTTAATTCTTATTAAAAATTAAACTTTAAGCATATTTGTTTTTGGGAGAGAAGTTGGTAAACAATTTACTAATTATATATGGTTGAAATCATGAGTCAATTGAAGCTAGACCACCATGGAAAACCTGGAAGTACTGGATGGCCGTTTCATCCCAGTATGGGACTCCTCAGCAGTGCGTATCCACGATCTTGCCTCGCGAGATTCGAACCTAGGACCTAACAGTCTCGCGCGTGACCACTTGCTTACTATTTAGTCAATTTGTTCTGGTTTTATTCTTCTTTTTTTCATGGATAATCAACGAATTATAGATACAGTAATGAAACTAAATAGTTAATTGTGGTTGATTTCGTAATTCACAGTTATTCAGATTGATCTTATATGTATAGTCTAATTCTTAAGTTTTCGACTGAATTCTTAGAAACAACTTTGATTAAAACACCAAATAAATGTTCCGTTATTTGATAATTACTATTGAATTTTTCTCAGTTTTATTACCGTATAGGTTATTTGAAAGAATGCCTTGATATATTTTTTGGACTTAAGAGTTGATTATATTTTAAATCTTAATTTTCAAGGAATCTAAAATGAGGATTTCGGCATTCAGTTTGAGTTTTATTTTAGACGTGAACACTGAAATTCAGGAAAGTAATCTCCCATTGAAAGAAATATACTTTCGCAACTGTCCTTGCTAGTGACAACATAAAACGTTATTAAATTTTCTATTTTCAGTATCCATATTCAAATGGCATCTTAATAATCTAATTTGTTATAAACCAGTTTTGTATCAAATAAAAATGTGTTGTTAGTTATATAGTTTCGTAAAAATAAAGATCTGAAATATAGCCTCAGGATTCATGATATCATCCAGATGATGGAAATCGAGTTAGTAAGAATCTTTTGAATTCTGTAAGTCATATATTATAAGGCAACTTTATAGAATGTATGAACCTCGACTTCACAATAGCATTGCTAGTTATGTAGTTATATATATATATATGAGAAATTTAAATTTTCTGTGCTTTCCTCTACTTTAACTAATAAGTAACAAGTAACTAACTGCCAAGGTTTTATAAGTCATAAATAACCACGCAGATAAAACAAATATATGTTTTCTCCGATTAATTTTCTTGAACAATGATAAACAAAAACATTGAGTTTATGTTGATGCTACAAAGTAAGTAACACTAAGATTTCAAAACATAACTTCAAAATTAACGCCGCTTGATTTATATATTAGCATTTGTTTGTTTATCGTTTTGACGTCAAAACAGACGGTATCAAAGCATTTTTTTATCACTTGAGTCTACGGTATATTACAACTCTACTAACCCTAACTAAATAAATAAAGGTCTTAAATCTAGATCTACTGACAAAATAATTTACTTTTAGTTATCATTCAGTAGAATAAATAAAACTTAAAAACAACCGTTTGGATACAGCTTTATAATACTGTGTTTGTTTAAATACCACAGATATATATATATATATATATATATATATAACAAATTCATAGGATATCTCTAGATGACCAATGATTGTAAAAATAACACTTTTGACTTGGGAATCTTGCAATAATAGTAAACCTATTCTTGTTCAATCCTGTTAAATGATTGTGAATTCTTTGTTTTGTGTGTTATTTAAGTTTGGAACAATTTTCACAGTAAAGGTGCGTATATCAAAAATTAACATTAATTTTGAAAGGTTACTAATTAAACTTTATGAGTTCAATTTATGCTGATACAGAAGATGAATTCTTAATTTTTTATTCTTCCATAGAATGTTGGTTCAACATGAAGTATCCAGAAAACAGATAATTTTACTAATTAATTAACATATTTGAAAGTAATCAGTTAAACAGGAAAAGCTTTCAAAAGTCATTTAAAGAAGGTTATTAATGAATTGAACTAATCATAGATCTAACCGTATAGCTTGACTTTTCTAGTCATTAGTGTTCAAAGTTTGTTCTCAAATAAAAGAAAATAGTTTCCATTTTAATGCGTTATAAAAACGAGGAACTAATTGCGAACAGTCAACGGCAATTAATAAATCTCATTAGGGCATTAATTTTGGTACGAAATTACTAGATAATTTGGAAGTTTCATTTACAACAAATTTACACATCAGTCTACTTATCTATTAAGTTGTCACAGGAGTAGAAGTCCTATTTTATTCTATGCAATAAAGCTAACACAAATCAAATAGTAACCACTAGAAAGTAATGAGGTGATGTTTTATCTCTGACGTTATACGTTATGAGTAATTTTCAGGTTGAATTTGCTTTTTGTTTTATTAAAATGACATTTATTATTCTGTCGAAATCCTTTGAAACTCAAGTCATAAAATTAATTACCATTAAAGCTATTCTACAAATTAAGTTTGTCTACCTACACAAAGTGTATGCACAATTACATAACTAATAATTGAATTAATAATCTCTCAAATGAAGACCAATTAAATGAGTATTTTTTTCGGATCATTTTCTGAATGTCAAATAATTGCAATTCTTTATGATTTTAATAGTTGAATTCATGAGTCAATTTAAGCTAGACCACCACTTAAAACCTAGAAGCAGTGGACGGCCGTTTCGTCCTATTATGGTACTCCTCATCAGTGTGCACCCACGACCCCGCACGTGGAACTCAAACATAGGACCTTTGCGCTCGTGAACGCCTAACCTCCAGACAACAAAGCCGGCATCCAACGGTGTTAATGTCTAACTTCAGTCGACTCATGGTCTTATCCAGTCCTTCATCCATTGTCTGAGGGGGATAACTGTCTCCACCCGACACGGATTAAACTACACTGGGCACGGCTTCTTACTTGGACTCCAAGAAACCCATCTTGAGGCTAGTCACTTGTGAGCACATGATTATTATCAGAAAAGGGATTTGTGAAGTTTGTAGTAATTCTAATAGTTTAATTCTGTAGTCAATCTGAGCTGCACCATCATTGAAAACCTGGAAGCACTAGACGGCTCAGAGGTATATGGGTTAAGTAATCTCGCACGTGACCAAAGCTCTTGGGTTTGAATCCCGCGCACCGCTGAAGAGTCACATAATTGGAAGAAACGGCCGTCCAGTGTTTCTAGGTTTTCAGTGGTGGTCTAGCTTAAATTGACTCATGAATTCAACTAATTCAAATCACTACAATCTTCAAAAATCTCCTTTCTGATAATTCTATATAACCTGATCGGTATTTTTATTAACACCATATATAACTTCGACAAATTGTCACTAGCAATAAAGTATTGAGAAAGTGACCTTATAAAAGTGTCTTAATAGTATAACACAATAAAACAAGTTAAATGGTTGATAATTATACACTTTATACTGAGCTAATACTTATTAATGAAAACTACTTACTTGACAATCGAAACAATCAGTTTGTTCAATTAAATTATCCAAATAAACTACAAGTTCCATATTTAATGCTGTGTTTGTTTTATTTGGATTAATTGTATACGTGTAACAGTTATGAAATACACGGTCTTGTGTTTTAGTCCAATAACCTGATTTTTCACAGGCTGTACCTCTTGTTACACTACCTGTTTTGTATAAAATAAAACAACGTTTCACTATATCTTCTAATGTATGGCCTAAGTTATTTGCATCGACTAAATCTGGCAGATTAGCTAAATAGGTAGAAAAATCCCATAGCATGGTTAAATAACGACGATATTCCACTGGTACACTGATCATAAAACGTTTTAACATTTCGAAATACATATCTACTGGTAATACTTCAGCTTTCTTTAGTTTTCGTATATCACGTGTAGAAAATGGGCGTAGATTACATAATGTCACTGATGGAAATGGACGTGGTTGATCATAAAGTTTTTTTGGTTGATGAATTACATCAAATTCTAAATATTGATTAATAATAAATGTTAAACATGTGATACAACCAATAAAAAATGAAATTACAAAGATAAGCCACAAAAATCGGCGTTTTGAATCTTTAGTACTAACAATTCTTGGTACACCACGTAATGAAGTTGTTTCACAAAATTGTCTAAATTGACGTTTAATTTGTGTTAATAAAGATGGATTATATTCATTTGATAATGGTGACAATGATGTAGAAGTAAATTCATTTGAAGTTTTATTCAATTCATTATTAGAACATTGATCTAAATGTTTATTTTTCACTCGGTTATTATAATTTGATTTAGGCGCTTTAATATTTTTATGATTTGTTTTTACAGATTGAGGTTGAATTAGAGAGGATGAATGTGTACATTTCATATTTGTCAAATCGGTTAATTCATTTAGTACATTTGGTTGTCTTTCTTCTTGACATTGTGATTCAACTTCTTTAGTTTCATCATATTTGTCAAAATTAATTTCCATTTGTGTAGAAATCAATTTTTTTCAGATCCATCAAATCATAATAAAGTATCCTTGTGTAAAAGGAAATTAATATTAGTCCAGGACATTGTTTCAGTGTATTATTAAATATTCTTTTTTTGGATGGATACAAATTAATAACTTTATACGTCGTTCCACTTTTTAGACGGACATACTTCTGAAAAAGTGTAAAAATAGGTCACATAAATAGATTTCAGCCTATATGGAATTTAATTAATTAGGAAATATACTTTAAAACTAAAGGTGAATTATATGCTTAAGTGATTATATATAATGCAAATTAGCAGCTACTGAATAGAATAAATCAGAGTGAAGTAGGAAACGTTGTGTTATTACAATGATTATGCTTATTTTACCAATTTATTAAATTGAAAAATCTATGAAAATAACTGAAATAATGTATTTACCCATCTAATTTATACAAACTTTTAAACTACATAAACTGATGATTTACTGACATGGTACAATTTAACTTAGAAGTAGGACGTTTCTGTCTTTCTAATACATATCAATTAACAACTGAGAACTTATTCACTGGAGTTATATTCACTGTTAGATAAGGTTACAATATGCAAAGTGCAACAGATAATTATTATGAACCTGAATTTGGAATCGGAGCACTGGTTGTTGTTGAGTTCATATGAACAATTCAATCTCGGTTGATCAGTTTGTCTGATGCACCACAAAATATTAATCGATGTACGTTTACTGATACTTTACTAATCTCAAAACGCAAATCGTTCATTATGATATAGAAGAGTTTTACTACATTACTGACTGGTAAGTACTAAAAAAAACATTTGCTTAAGATTTCGAAATTAGGAGCTAGCTTAGTTGGTAAATTTATGCAGAACATAATTTGTATATGTTTTGGATTTCACTATGTGTACTAACTAAACAATTCTTTTCAGTTGGGGGTGAATTAGTGTTTTTGTACTTCAGCTAGTGTTTAACTGGTTTTGACTTGTTCTACAAATTAAACATACCCTTCTGTTATATACGTTTTAATTTAATTTAATTACAATAAAACATGAAATACACATTTTTTAGGATAAACATTGAATTATTTTAGGTATTTTAGTTTATTTCTTGACCGTAAATATAAACCTATCAGACCAATGTATAGCTTGAAATTTTGCTGTTCATGAAACTGATCATTATGTAACAAACTAAATTTACCGGTTAAAAACCCTAGATTAATAAGTAATATATAGACATATTCAGATGATTTCGACTTATATTCCAAGTTACCTTTAACATATTTATCATTCCTGATCACTCAACCTTATTTTATAAATGTGGAATTATTTAGAACAACATAAATATCTACAATGTTGGGCTTCGAATATTTTATGAAATTATTTATTTACTAAAGATATAAGCAGCTTCTTTCAACGTTTTGTCTATGAATACTGTTTAGGTCAAATCACAGCATCTTCTAATGAACTTCAAATAGATTTTATATACAACAACAGAGATAATATTGAACATACGAGACAATTGATTATGTATTTTGGATAAAGGTGAATAATTTTTATTATAAAAATATGAAAATAATTTCAAATAGAAAGTTTTTAGCATATCCCAACATTTGAGTTTTTCTTCAATGGTCATACATTATTGACCTAGTGACAAGAATATGGAATAAAAAAAGCTATAGAAAATAGTTTCCTATATCCATCCGAATTAAATAGAAATAAGAAGAAAATGGAATGAAATTAGAATTAATTCATGTTCCTCAATCATATATCAATCATTTAAATGTACATTCGTTCATACATTGATCAAAGTACAAATGAACTTATTCTTAGTAATATTTGCTTGAATCTCCCCATTGATGCTTAAGATTGCCATTGGTCACCATTGTTCACAAGCAAGTGGCTATCAGGACTCAGTAGCTGAGTGGATAACGCGATGGCGTTTGAAGCGAAAGGTACTGGGTTCGAGTCCCAGAGAGAACATCAACTCTGAGATGCAGGTACATCCAGTTGACGAGTCCCAAATAGGACGAAACGCGCGTCCTGGATTCCACTGCTAGCCACTATCCATCTTTGCTTATAGAACTTATTCTTGGTTTTAAATTAACCAGATTTTATTGTATTCAGATTCATGTATATCTCCAAACGTATAATCATTGTCCATTTACAATTTAATCAACTATTATAGATACCAGCAAAGAGTTGTCGAGATTGTTAACTGTCATTGATACATTAGTTTTTTTTTCAGGGAGCAAAATGTTTATTTTTAGTCTGAATTACAGTAACATCAACTAACATTAGTAGGGGCGTTTTCTTTATAGTGTATCTAAAATGAATAGTATTTTATGGAATGTACAAAATATATGACATTTGCCAAAAATTTATCAGGTTAATGAAGCTTTGTCACTAGAAGCTTCAGTAAACACGATTAATTGGGAAGCGTTCATAAATGATATGACATAAAATCTATATATTCCAGTAGAAAATAATTAAAGAATATATATTCAATTCAGTTTATAAGGTAGATGAAAGAAATATGGTAAGTTCCCATCTATTTTTGTATTCACCAATGTATTTATTGAGAGAGTAATGAATAGAATCTAACAAATTCACTTTGGCTGTTAGGCTCCTTCAAATTATTAAGTGCTTGGAGTTATGTTTACGCTATACCTAATTCACTGTCAGAGGAAATTTAAATCGACACAAAAATATAAGAACTGTAGAGTTTCCAAGGTCACCGATTTGAACAACTTTTTCATTTATTCCTTAGAAATAAATCCAGTCATAAAATGTTAGAAAATACCAAACATCTGGTAATTGTATACCGATGACATTTCTATTTTGCTAAACGAGATAAATAAAAAGGATGAATTGAAAATGTAAACATTATGTAAAATGGTACTAAGTTGGTCAAAGGGATCGAATCGACTGATTACGACCTAGCACTCAATGATTATTTGATTAAAGAAAGATATAGCAGTCATGGGAAAGCTAGTGTATTCTTAAAATTGACACATTCTGAGGAGTGTCTAGATTATCTACCCTTCTGTAAAAAGTTAATATTCCTAGAAACTTGATAAGTAAGAGACAGAAAACAAACAATTTGAATTTAATGTAATCTTCTCTACACTTATGGAGAAATAGTTACCTCGAAGAGTTTTTGAAGAAAGAAAAACGTTCAAGTGATTGCCGAAAAAGTAAAAAACACTGTAGTCACCCCTTAGTGTGAAGAAACATCCAACGAATTTTAAAAAAGATCCAAACAAATGTTATATAAAAGTTTATTTTAGTTCTGGTGATACCGTTGAGCCGGCACTAGTGAATGTCACGAACAGGATTCGTGGTGAGGAACAATAAAGTTGTCTATGATATTAAAAGTAGCTGGTGTAATGATGTTCATATAAGATAATCATCCAGGTAGCTGTTTGTAAGGGTAAAGGAACTAAGCATTATTGAAAACAGGTTTCCAGATCATCAGAAGACCTTAAAAAGCTTGATAACAGATAAGGGATCTGCGCTAGTTTTGTTAGAAGCAATTTGCAGGATTTACTTTGACAAAATGAAAATACCTCAGAAAAGTTACTAGATGGAGCTTTGTACACATACAGTCTAAGTAAAAGAGAATGAATAGAGTCAGGTATTTTACAACAGCCGTTTCTTGATAAAAAGCACGGTCGCATTTATATCACCTATGACATGACTCTAAAAACAATGAATGTCTAACTGTTTAGTCAATTATATTGTTGAGATTTGACTACAGTTACTTTTAATTTAACATCAAAACTCATTATGCAACTATTCTTAATCATCACACACTATGGAAAATCTAATTTACTCATATGTATTTAAGGTTTTTTTTAGGGGATAAAATGATCAATTAGACATTAGCCTTAATCAAAAGCTTTGTCTATTTACTGTAATTTAACAACAGTAGCACACACACATATGTACACACAATCATATATGTTTCTTATATTACAAGCATTTCACTCCATAACAATTCACATTGCTACTGAATACAAAGTTGACACTTGATAATGCTTGAACATATGTTTCTATAAACTTGTTTTAAACCTGATTTACCTTTGGTAATTTAAACTTTGATTATTTCCCTGAAGATACTAAGACTAGTTTGTCAATTAATACTCTGAAGTTATATGAACTTTAATCACCGAGATGATTACAAATTTAATTTTTCATCCAATATCATCTACGTAATTAGCTTCCGATTTTACCCAAGATATTGGTTTAAATTTCTTCGAGAAATATTTACCTGAATAAATCAAACAATTACTAACAGTGTGCTTATGAGCCCATTTTATTCTTATCCAACGCTTTTAGAGCTTTTCAGACCTATATCGAATTTTCAATAAAGCAAATAGAAATTAAGTAATTATTGGACAGAAATATCACTTTGTGATTATTACCAGGTGATCCCGTCATTTATGTCTATTCGCCCCATAAAAGATGTTATTCAAATTATTCTGATTAGTTAATGGTTGTCAATAGTAGTGAATTGTAAATGGTAATTGGTTTCATAAGATGATTAAATTGTGTAATCTATTTATTACTATATTTCATGAGTTCAAATAAGATAGAGAGCTTGGGTTTTGTTCAATGCATTGTTAGCAACTACAAAACTGTATTTTACAAGCAAAAGATCTTGTAAATATCTATATTTGACCTAATATTTCATACGAATTCACAAAAAGCTAAAGTATTCTATGGTTCTAAACTTACATGGATCATTTTTTCCTACAACATTTATGCTTAAAAAAATAGAGGAGAAATTCAATTAGTAAAAGTCAGTTATCTATAATATTAATGGTTAATATTTAGCTATTAATTGTGCAGATAAAAAAATGGCAATAAAAGGTATTTATAAATTTCATAATGGTTTATTTCGGAAAGTTTGATTTTAATTACATTTTTAGCGCCTTTCTAATTAATAAAATTACCCAAATTCGTTTGATAAAAAATAAAGTATATAGTTATTGTTATGATATTTATCTCTACTTATATTATGAATTATCCAAATTAAAATATTCAGTTCTTGATATAAAAAGCGTTTAAAACTATAAGAAATAGCTTTTTAGGTACTAGCTTGTAAAAAAACTGACTCCATGAGGTATTACCCGGAGTTCTAGTGAGAAGCAGTGGCCAGTGGAGTTCAACCAGGTCTGTTGTGAGATAGTAACTCACTGAAGACATTGATGGTTGTATCGCTCAATTTCGTGGATCGGTTGAAGTTAGATAATAACACCGTTGGATGCCGACAGGCTCAGTGGTCTAGTGGTTAAGCGCTCGCGCGCGAAACTGATAGGTCCTAGGTTCGAATCTCGCGAGGCGGGATCGTGGATGCGCACAGCTGCGGAGTCCCACAATAGGACGAAACGGCCGTGCAGTGCTTCCAGGTTTTCGATGGTTGTCTATCTCCAATTGATTCATGACCTCAACTATTAAAAAACACTAATTTATTTATTCTAAACTACCTTTCAATTACGAGCCTGAAAACGTAACACCATGAACCTATTCCAGATTATTACATATTTTTTCAGTGAATATTATAGAAAGTTCAATAGACTGTGTATTGCATATATGAAATGAAAAATAATAAAATGGAAATTATGTCGTTGTTGAATTATTCTGTTGAATGATTACTTGAATTCATAACTACAATAAATCATTCTCTGGGATCCGGTAGATTTTGTATCATGTCTTTTAAGTTAACTACATTAGAAGCATGAAAATGAAAGCATTCAAAAGGATATTCAGTAGCGGACACTATTGCTTATAGTATGGTTAGTGTTACACTACTGCAGCTTATAAAATCTAAAAATGTTACACAGAATATCATATGACCAAGAGATAATCCATAGAATTATATTAATTTGCAATTAATTATTATTCAACTCTTGACAGCTTAAAAATATCTTTGATTTAGAAAACTTTAGAAAGGAAATAATAACTAATTTAATTTACATTTCCTTATTTTTCAATCCGTTATAATTGTAGGGGCTGGTACTATTTCAAGTCCACATAGATTATTCTAGCCTCTAAAAAATCAATCTATTCATTCTTCTCAATCCATATTTTTACCTTGTCACTTATTTGCTTATTAACCTTGACTATTTTTAAGTCGATGATTATATATGAAGATTGGAGACATGTATATTTCGATGACAATCATTCGATAACGATCATTCATCAGATCTAACTAGAGTCAGATATTTTGCCACCAGATAATAAATGTATTAAAGCCAATCAACTATATGAAAAAATAATTCAACATTATGTATGAAATGCTTCAAATAACGTACGGTGAAAGGTCAAGCGATTCGAAAGAAATTAGACTTATCTTAAGCACTTATTCAAACAAAATTGTCCTATAAAACAACTTTTTAGGTTTTATCAAGTTTCGAAATTTCTTTTTCGATAGATATCTCCAACTTTCAGTTGGTTAATGGAGTTGAAAAATAAACGTTCAACGATAACTTCTTAAAACAAGGTAATATGTGGTGTGTGTTACTGATATCGACAGATATAAGTAGTATGTATTATCATCGAAAGTGAAATACCTGGAGGTAGAGGATTTAGAAGATCAAAGAAAAGTGAACGGGAACAGTGAATGATTGGTGTGGAGATGAAGGAACAGTGAATTCTTAGACTATTGATTGCCTTTTTGGAAATGAATAATTTACTGTATGATTCTCAGATTTTACTAAGACGTTCTGTAATTTCGCATTCAAATACATTTAGTTGTCCCCACTCGTGTTCTCGTTCATAAACGTCAAAAACACGTGTATAATAACTTATATATCTTCAGTTATAGAAAAATATGTGATAATGGCTTTCCACAATTTGAGACAAAATATTCATAATAATTTTGATGTGTAAATGAAGAATAACATTAGGAAAATTTTTGAGCTGAATTAGTTGTTTGTGAAAACAAGATAAGTAGATACTTTTGAAAAATAAGTGGAGAGATACTGAAGTAATGAGGAAATCCATTTATTTATGAAATAAGTAGTACAAAACGTATATACACTTGATTTGTTAATTTCCTGATAAATCAGCTGGAAAATGTTATAACCAATGAATACAGTAATATTATTTCCTATATTTAACAACTACTACTCATATGAATGAAAGCTTGTTTCGCACGTTTAGATATGAATTATTGGTCAAACCTATTTCTGGTCATAAAAATATTTAGGAAAAAAATATAAATATGGGTTAATGAGTATAGAAATAAGGCCAAAATGTCATTTTATTTATTCATAAGAAAAAGTTTATTTTCTTTTAGGGAATACAAACCAAAGTTTAGTTTGCCAACTTATATCATCAATGGCGACGACGAGATATCCATCTATCAATTAAGGGACGAGTGTACTGCGCGGCAGTTTGCTTTGTTCTACTTTACGGCTATGAAACGTGACCCTTAGGAGTAGAAGATACTTGTAAGTTTTTAGTATTTGACCACAGATGCCTTAGAAATATTTGCTCGGATCTACTGGGATCACCGGGTAAGTAATAGTAAGGTCAGACACAGGGTATTAGGGAATGATAGTAAGTCAGCTGATGAGGTCATGAATCTTCATCGACTGAGATGGTTGGGCCACGTGTTACGTATGCTTGAACACCGATTACCACGACGCGCTGTGCTGACTAGTGTAGGGGCAGCCAAACCAAAACGTGGCATCGGCCTATAAAGTTACTAACTTCTAGTCTGATCCATGTTGGCAGATGCAGACTATTTGGTTGTGGTCCTCGAGATTACCATAACCAATAATTGAAGACTCTGTGTGACATGACTTAGAATCAATCACAATGGCGTAGGTTTATACACCCTTTATCTTCCCTTAAACCTTGAGATGAAAATTGCTTCATATCTGTCTTTCTTCCTATACTATATCCTTATATACAATCTTTCTTTTATATATTACCACCAATAAAGTAACTGTGTCTATGAATTCGATGTTCATTTTGTTGTGCTATTGAGGTTCGGCAACTTGGACCGATGCATATATGTGCCTGCTCCTACGTTGTAGCTGACTGACTGACTGACGTCGATTTTTAAAGTAAACTATTAAAAAATTAACATCTTCGAACACTGCTTTATCCATTGATTTAGTCTTTAAGATCTAAACTAAGTTAATCTACATATTATTGCTATACTTTAAAACATACAAATGAACTTCCTGCGTTTCAGTTACCTATTTTAAATAACGTAACTATAATCAGTGGATAATATAACATATACAGATTATAGACACTAAGATATGATACATTATGTTTAGAAACTTTTTGAGTAACATACTTAATGAGCATTAATTTATCATAACTTTTTCATTATAAGCGTGTTTCAACGACGATAATAATTTTTCTTCCATAATAAATTATGAGTAAACTAGTCTCTCTACGTGAAAAAGTAATAGAACCTATTAATTGTCCCTTATAAGTAATTATATGAAAGAATGATTGAATTATAGTCACTCAGTTATGCATACGTCATTGGAAAAACTATCCAAAGCAGCATATGAAATAACTAAAACAAACAGACTACATTAGTGTGCTATAAATAACCTTAGATAGACCACTATTTTATTATTGTTAAGGTGTCCTTTGGAAAGTGTTTCTTTATTAAATACGTATGTTATTTCACAGATTATCTCAAAACAAATTTTTTTCCAACACACTTTGTGGTATTGAAATAAACTGTAAGTCCATTTACATCACTTGTATTTCCCTATAAATTGCTGTAACATACTACATTAAATAACGGTTTCGAAATCTCACCATCAAGTTTGAAAGATCAATGTTACTTATGAAATTCGCGAGATATCAAGGCGCTGACCCAACACTGATTAAGGCAAAATATTTCCTCCTACTCGTTAGGATTATAAATGAAGATATTTTATCATGTACTTAAGGAGATCAATGCATCTACGACTTTTTCATTAGTTAAAGAAACTACTGTAACTGACATTAATAAACGGCTATACTACAAAACATTTACGCTAACACCACTAAAAACATATGAGATGGAAATACTTGAGAAATGATTCAAATCTAATGAAGTATCTAGGTTGTACGGAAAAGCACTATACCTCTAATTTCTACTTTGTCAATAGGCAATCACATCATAAATGAACTAACCTTATTCAGATAATCATTTTGTGATATTATCAGAAGGGGTTTTTTATGGAGATTTTAGTAATTTTATAGTTGAAATCATGGGTCAATTGGAGCTAGACAATAACACCGTTAGATGCCGGCTCAGTGGTCTAGAGGTTAAGCGCTCGCGTGCGAGACCGATAGGTCTTGGGTTCGAGTCTTGCGAGGCGGGATCGTAGATGCCCACTTCTGAGGAGTCCCTTAATGGGACGAAACGGACGTCCAGTGCTTCCAGGTTTTTCATGGTGGTCTAGCTTCGATTGACTCATGATTTCAACTATAAAATTTTTGTGATATCACAAAATGCTTAGTATAGTTATTATTATCTTTAGTTTGCATTTAATATAAAAATGCACCATCTAAGTATTCACACGTGATCGTCGATATCGAATATAAATCAGTAATTATGTCTCTAATGGCCCATAGACATTTTCTTGGTAAACATTAGATTTAATATAAATCGGTAGTTGAAATGTTGACATACAGTTAGCTGACTCTTTTTTTCAATCATTATGGTAGTTCACAATTACCGAGTTTCACCGAATAATTTGAAGTACACCATAGATGAAAAATGTTTGGTGGAAATGCTATCACATCGCAAGAAGCAGTATATGTATTCAGTAGAAATAAAACCTATACTACTAAACCCCATAGAACACTTAGTTTTCTTAAAGTAGGTCTCATGCTTGTCTCATCATTATATTTTATATTTTTGGACTGATTTTGGACTCAAACAAGGTATTATTTTTAACGAGTTATTACTGTCTTCAAATAAGTATCGATATATGTATACATATCTTATCATTATTAAAATAATACTACGCATTTCACATGTCATGAGATCAAAACCAGTAAAGTATAAAGTTTTTTAAAGCCAAAGGAGTGTTACATAACTCCAGTGGTACTCATCATGAAATATGTGGGTACTTTTTAGTTTTTCTCCTTCATGAATGTTTTCTAGTTTGATATATCGCTATACATCTATTGCCATTATTGTTCAACTGTTTGAAAATGAGGTGAGTAGAAGTAAGCTTTACTTCCTAATGCATGATCAATCAAACGTAATATAGAAAGGTTTAAAGAAGGTTGTCCCATCATATTCACTGTAGATTTTAAAACACTAATTATCATTTTTCTTGTTAATTAGAGCTCCAGTCAATTCACAATTTTAATTATGTTATAGCTGGATATCGATATCCTTATTAGAGTCGTCAGAAAACTAATTTCGTTTAAGGTCAAACTCTTATTACACTCTTTGTTTTAACTACTACGGTTTACCAAATGCTGACTACCTGATGGATGGATTCGCAGTCAGTCTACTAAAAATCCCTTTGAGATAATAATTATGAGTTAATTTACGAAATGTTTTTTCATCAGAATACATGTTTTGCCTATTGAAGTACTCGAAATAAAAGACTAAAGCATCATTCCGAAGTGTTCTATATTTAGTCAGAAAATCTATCAACCATCATCATTAAAATAATACAAATAGATGTACATTGTAATGCAAATATTTAGAAAGAGGATGGTATATAACTGGGAAAACGTTTCACTGAAAAGCTTAGTTGTAATTGATAATATAGTCTAGCTAATTGTTCATCATAAAGTGCTTTTATTGTTCAACTAAACGTAGTTATTCATGTATATGCAATTTGTACATTTTTATATAAAAGACAGATTTGACGATTTTTATGAGCATTTTATTCAGTCATCCAAATGTATGTAAAAACATGAAATTGCATAGTGATTTCCATTAGCTAATTAACTTATATCGAATAACTACACAATGGACTGATTTCCTATTTTTTTTTGAAAATGAATGAGATTGAATACAAATACTTAAAGCAGCGACTTATACCGTATCACTGCATTTGAAATAAATTTCATCGTTCGACTACAAAATTATGATTAACTCCAGTTATGACGAACATTTACCGAAAAATAAGGGTTTACATGGTATAAACATTATGGTTATATAGGTGTTTTGACGCACTCGTAGTAGCTTAGCGATAACGTTTCTGACTTTGATATCATGCGACATCGCTTTAAATCCATCCATTTACTCAACATTAAAGGTACACATTTATCGTGGAAGGCAAGGGGCATGGGAATTTCCTGTTGACTTCCTCCAGTCACTTAACATATTAACAAAAAATGTTTAGTTTATCAATTTGCACATTTTGGTTACATAGGAAGATCTATTGTTGGTTTTAGTGTGTTCAAAGGATCAGAACAGTAAAAATTGAGCAAATCAAAAATAAACGTGAACAAAATGGAGCTAATATAGGACAAATTTAGAAACATCCCACAAAATGTCATCATATTATAGTTGCTTTCCTTCTAATGAACTAGATGAAGGCAGTTCAATAGATAATAAGTTTGTGTACATTCTAACAATCTTCATTAGTACTGAACAGTTATAACAATTTCAATTATAAAACTATAATTAAACCACTGAAGATCAAATAAAATGTTCAACATCAAACTCTGTGAGTTCATCAGCATATAATAATCGTGTCTTATACGATCTACATATTTTTCAACAACAGATTGTAAGATTCCGAAAATTCACATTTTAGTGCTCGCGAACACCTATTGTGGCTAAGTTAAGGTCTAGTGAAGAAAGTGAACAGCTCAATATCTGTTACCCATTTAGAGCGAACTGGTCATAGTTCCAGTATAAGCCAATATTCACAATTATTTATCGGGTCAGTAATTTTTTGCCAAAGTCTTTCAAACATTCAAATGGCAGAAGTAGTAGCCATTAGGATTAAAAACCGGAGCTATGTATATAAAAGAAATATTTTCAACCGCTTCTCTCATCTTGGCCAAACTAGTAGCCAATCAACTATTGAGTGACCTAATTTGATTAATGTACATACAACCATTTTTATTCATATTTGTATTTCATATTTGTCTTCAGAAAGAATAAATAACTCTGAAGAAGTAGCTTACATCAAGTCAAGAAACGTCAGAAATACAATTTTCTACTCATTCGGATGCAACAAAAAGCACATTTAATCATATAACAAAGCATTGTCTTAGTTCGATCTTTTTCATGATAATTTTCAAATTCAGACTAAAAGGGATGTAGAGGATATTAAGATACCTGTTTAGTAATAATAAACAACAAATCTATAACTTTTCAGGTTTTAGAAAGCGTTATATCAACAAGAGTTAAGTTAAAGTGTTTTTTTAAGAATAATCCTACTTAAATGAATATCTTTATCAAATCTATCAGTAGGAGTGTAAATGTTAGTGGATAAATGAACATTGACCATTCTTGTAAGTAATGACATATAACCATCTTATTTAAATTCCATGTATCATCGTTGAATTTTTACAAAAACCTTATTTTAACAGACACTAAATGATTGTTTCGAAATGTTTGTCTAATACATAAATATCAGAAGAGGTTTTTGTGAATATTATAGTAATTTTAATAGTTAAGACCATGAGTCAATCGAAGCTAGACCACCATGAAAAACCTGGAAGCACTGAACGGCCGTTTCTTCCTATTGTAGGACTCCTCAGCAGTACGCATCCACGATCTCGCCGGCTCAGTGGTCTAGAGGTTAAGCGCTCGGGCGCGAGACTGACAGGTCCTGATTTCGAATCTCATGAGGCGGGATCGTGGATGCGCACTGTTGACGAAACGGCCGTTCAGTGCTTCCAGGTTTTCCATGGCGGTCTATCTTCAATTGAGTCATGATCTCAACTATTAAAATTAATACATGAATGTTAGTTAATATCTATATTGTTGAACAAAATGTAACATGAGTATTAACTAGTTCATAATGGTTACATAATCTTTTTGATAATAAATACCTTTGAAATGATCAGAAGGGATTTTTGTGGATATTTCATAGTTGAAACCATGAGTCAATTGAAGCTAGACCACCATCGAAAACCTGGAAGCACTGGACGGCCGTTTCATCCTATTATGGGACTCCTCAGCAGTGCACATCCATGATCTCGCGGGTGCGGGTTGAAGTTAGACATCAACATCGTTGGATGCCGGCAGGTTCAGTGGTCTAGAGGTTAAGTGTTCTGATGCGAAGCTGGTAGGTCCTAGGTTCGAATCTCGTGAGGCGGGATCGTGGATGCCCACTGCTGAGGAGTCCCACAACAGGACGAAACAGCCGTCCAGTACTTCCAGGTTTTCCATGGTGGTGTAGCTTCAACTGACTCATGATTTCAACTATGAAAATACTTTTGTAATGTTCACTTAACCTAATACAATAAATAGTCTTTATGTAATCTTTATTTTTACTAGATCAACCATATATAGTTTATTTTATTCTTATTGTAATACCTGTAACCTATTACATAATCTTTTTTTAATTATGTACCACTCTTTAATGGTTTTCACTTTGATTAACCACAGAATGAATGACATCATCAATTTTGATAGAGTCAATTAATTGTCAAAATGTTAATTATTTACTGATTTATTTAAATTGTGAATGAGTTAAGAAAAACAAAAAAAATATCAACTTGTCACAGTGAATCGATTTGTCTAATTTTGTTTATTTTATTGTTTATATTAGAAAGAATTTTTGTACAATTGAATATGTGAACATAATGGTCCTAGTTTTTTTTTATAATTTTAAACAGACATTTGCCTATTATATTGAATAAACATTTTTTTTGTTTTTATAAAAAGAAGCTTTATTTAGTTTAACAATCATATGATTGGATTATAAAAAATAATTGAATTGGACATTTTAATATCTTGGATATTAGATTTAACAAAAGCTGAAAAACACTGTTGGTTCAGTGTGTCAACTCAAGGCTTTATGATTCGTACAGTGAATAATATTCATCAAAACTGTCAGTGTCCGTGGAATGATGATATACTCCACAGTTCGTTATGTTTGTAGTTGATCAGCAATCGATCATTGTGTGTGAAAGAAAATGTGAAATTGGAGTGTTTGAAACATCATCCGTAAAGATGATAAACTGTTAAAATACAAAATTTATATTGTAAATCAATATATGGTCATCAGTCTAATAGGACGAAATTTAAGCAAGGAACGTGATATGGAGAGCTAATGAGAAGTTAACATTTCTTAAAATATTGTAGTAGTGTTTTTTAATCGTTCTCTCAGAAAAATACAGTTTCGGTCAGAAATCAATAAGACTGGTATTGGAATACAACTGTTGAATGAGTAGTAAATTTTATTCACATCCATCTGACCAAAATGATTCATTGACCAATACTAATAAACTTCAGTGTTAATTACAATTGACTACTTCATAATTAGTTAAGTAGGTGTTGCTTACTATAACTTATTGAATTTAGAATAATGAAGAAATAAATATATATTCCGACTATTTTTAACGTTATGATATGAACAAAATAACAAGATCTGCTTTGTTTGATGAATTTACAGTATTTTATCATTTATTAATTCAATCTTCAAGATTTTAAACTGAGTGACGTTAACGTATAAAAATAAGGTTTTATCATACGGGAACTTATACTTTCCAAGCTTTTAATGAGTAGAATAGTAAGTAGTAAATTCTGCTGTCATATGAACAGTTGAAATCTAATGAATCACTTACCAACTAACAGCAATAAGTATATATGTTTCATATACATACTTATGCTTGTTACTCCCGATGGAGCATAGGCCGCCGACCAGCATTCCTATAAGTAGAACATTATTCACATCATCTACAAACATTTATACAGTATTATTTTGTGAGAAACTGTGTTAGTGTGACAGATTATCTAAATTACGATATAACTGATATATAAATTTACGTGACGTGTGAATTTCTATTTGAAGTATGATAAAAGTTGTTATATATGGCAGGATTTATAAATATATATACACCTTTGTCCCATTCTATTGTTTATATTATCACTTTTATATCCATTTATTTAAAAATAGAAGTGAATCAGTCATTTAATAAGAGGATTCAATGTCATATACGCAATAATTTGAAAGACAGGAACAAGAATGTTTGAATGTTGTACAGGGTATTTTTTATCTTTGTTATATGGATTGAATTTCTGAGATACAATTTATTTTTTGAACTGAATCCATTTAAAGTGAAGATGATAAAAATAAAAATCAATGCTGCTAGATGATAATTTTATAGCCTCAGTAGTATCATAACTCGTAGATGTTGTTAAGACTCTTAATAGGAAAATTGAATGAAATATTTAGAGGAATCGAAGGTTAACGAATTGATTTTATTATTTCATGATGCTGTAGTGAACAATAACACTAATGGGGACAATCGAATGTATTTGACACGAAAATTACAGAATATCTCATTAAAATCTGACAAACATACAGTAAACAGTTCATGTGCAAACTATCAATCAATTATCTCAGTCTTGACCATTCCTTCAGAAAATAAAAGTCCATAGTATCCGATTATTATTGTTCATGTATTTTCATACTAATTGCGTTTCTTTTTCGTTTTTTCCTTATCGATCTTCTAATGAAATACATTCCATGCCTGACCATCGTTATATACTACTTATGTGGATATAAGCAACCCACATCACAATAGTTGTGTGAGAATTCTGTGTGTAAAATATTTCGATGAAAATTACCTCTATTTCGAAATGTCCTATTCAGTTGGAGTCATTTATTATTTTACAGATAGAGTCAAAGCTTCTCAAAACGTTTAGAAATCTTGGATGACACTAATTTTGTATAATATTTTCATAAAATCTCGTGGAGAAAATATAGTTGTTCTCGAGTGGAAGCTTGCCTTTTGGCGAAATTCTCCCATTTTCGAACAACGAGAAGCGTACTACGCTCGTATCATTTTGAGATGGTGGAGAAGATTTGTAGCTCAGGTGGGTGATTTTGATAGAGTTTTGTTCTCTGAGCTCGATGGTTTGGTCGTGGAGCTTTCATCGTCGGGTAGAAGTTTGTGCTAATGATGTCGTTCATAAGGACGAAAGGATGAAAGCTTCACGACCAAACCATCCAGCTCAGAGAACAAAACTCCATCAAAAACATAAAATCTTAAAAGTATCTGAAAGTAGTATATATTTCGTTTGAATAAAGTGGTTACTGCCCTAATAATATCAATTATTTTTTAATTTTCAACAGTTTACTAGTGTCTAGGGTGTTTTAAAGGGTTTTTCAAACGAATAAAATTTATTATGACACAATATGGATCTTAGTTCAAAAAACGGGCTTGATGTTAGGTCTGAGTACTTACTGCTAGAAATATTGACTTCTGAGCCAATACAAGGACATCCACTACTTCATAGATATTACATTTATAAAGCATAAGATAGAATTAAAGTGACTCAAGATCCACCATATGTTATTTATATTGTTAAAACTGATACTAGAGCTCCAGAAACTCCTTAATCTTAACGAAACTCATACTAATCACACCAAAAAAAATAACATAAATGTGCTAACACTTAAAATTACCTAGATTTTGACAAAAACACTGATTACTTAGATACTGTTCCTTATTTCAAAGTAATTAGTACTGTTCAATAAAAAATTTAACTGTTAGTTTGGTCTCATAATTAACAAAACTTATTCATGTAAGTATTCGCCTGTTTTTATTTTTATTATACTAATAATCATCTGTCAACAGTTTGTTTCATAGTTGTAATTCTTGTATATTAACCAGACACATTTTACTTTTCAAAATGATTATTATTTATTATGCCGAAAAGATTGGCTATAAACTATATGAATTCACCAATAAATTGGTAAACATCATTAGATATTATTAATGTTTAGGAATGAAAAACATTCGAAATATCTAGGAAACGATTTTTATATACCCGTTCATATGGAAATTCGCTTAATACTTTATAGAAAACGTCTTAAAGTAGTATACTGAATGATTCCGATAAATTATAAATGAATGTTTAATTATCCTACACGATTTAAACACACACATACGCCTTACTAAAAGTCCTGTTTCAATTAAAGGCAGAAATCTATCAAAAAGCATCGGATCTTCTATCTTTTTTTCTGAACTGTACAAGCTTTTCTTATTCATAAAAACTCTTATATTTAAAAACAAGTAACTGTCAATTACTGGATAATTCACAATAACAATGTATAACAAAATATCATCTTTTATTCCTTGAAAATGTCGATCTAATTGTATTTCTAAGCAAAATTGACAGTTTTCTTCACATATACTATTATGACTATTATATTGTAAACGTTCATGTATTTAACATTCATTTTCTTAGTTTATTCAATACAGAAATTTATTTTGTAAATCATGAAATTTGTAAATTGTCTATTCCCCTTTTATATTTACAATGTTGTCTTAACTTTTTTTCTCACTAGACATTACATTCAATTAATTATATAAATTAAGTCTAATGAACTTAATAAAGAAGATAATGCTGAACTAGACAGAAATGTTAATGATGTGTGAATTTCCTCTCTATCCATTCATTAAATCAAAATTTGTGCATTGTATTTACAATATTAAAAATAAAACAGAAATATATCAGAAGAGGTTTTGTGAATATGATAGTAAGTTTAACAATTGAGATCTTGAATCAGTTGAAGCTACATCACCATTGAAAACCTGGAAGCACTGGATGGCCGTTTCGTCCCATTGTGGGACTCCTCAACAGTGTGCATCCACGATCCTGTGTCGCAAGATTCGAACCTAGGACCTAGCTTCAATTGATTCATCATCTCAAATGTTAAAATTAGAAATATATCAATTAGGAATATTAATAAACCTTAACTACAAATAAATTTACCTATAAGCCTATTCAATAGGCGTAAGTAAGTAACTAAGTTATTCAACTTATAGTCCTTGACTTGTATAGTCTTTCACTTCTAAATTTTCTAGGCATTTTATTTGTGAGATATATATATAAGGGTGTATTCACATTGGAAACTAAAATCTTTATAAGAATAATGAATAATCGCTGAAAAATTCCCATCATATTAAAACACAATTATATGGACGAAGAATATTCTTTTCAATAATTTCTTATCAGGTTCTACAGTTATAAATCCAAATTAATAATCCATAAAAAAATTGAGCAAGTTTAAGGCAGAGTACATCATTTAAAACTGTAACATGTGAATCAAGGCGT